>NC_142165.1:60501700-60810950 GCF_029865625.1 Vigna umbellata | reverse complement strand
AATAATTGTTCTTATGTGCATGTCTGTTTTTTTGTGCAGGTCTTTTTTTTTGGGTTTTTTTGTGCTATGCAATGTTTACAGAAACAATTATTTTTTAAACAAAAACATACTTGACATTGGTTCTGGTAAAAACTGAGGTAAAAGAAGGTTTATTGCCTCGGTTCTGGATCCAATTGAGGCCATAGACCCTTTAATTTATTAATTAATTTTAAGGGTCTACGACCTCGGTTGGAACTAGAACCGAGGTGTTTCGGTTTCGGGGTCGAGTCACTATCAAACACCTTCACAATTTGCCTAGTCCGTCCGGTTCCACTCTAAGATCTTTGACACTTTGATTTCACCGTTCGGTCACCCTTATAATCTCCTTCCTCCAAGCCGAGCGGGCGGGGACCTGCCAATGGTGCTCCGACGCTCAGGTCAGAATACTATCCGTGCAATCAATACAAAACAGTAATAAATGCGCAGTTAATAGCAGAACCAACGTACCTCACACCTTTGACATGTATTTATAGTTTTTTCCATGGGCCTGGGGTTAGCAGAATCTTAATCACGGCCTAATCCCGACCCAATAGCTTTAAATGCAACTTACCTTAAATTTGTCTTAAACCAGATTGTGATCGGCCGGCCCATCCAATCCGCCCGGTCTACTAATCAAGGATTACGGACCAAGTGTTTTCCCAACTGTCCGGTCTACCAAGACGATCAAGTGGGTGCCTGGCCCATCCAGTACACGAGGCAATAGATCCAATTTTTTGTTTTGGTTTATTGCTTCGAGTTTTTGAACCGAGGCAAAATTGTAACATTTTTGCTTCAGTTTTTGAACTGAGGCAAAAAGTCTTCAACTTTTTATTTTGCCCAACTATACCTCGGTTCTACAACCACTGTCATAGACCTAAAAATAACCGTTGTTGTATCTCTTCGTTGCACTAATAGTTAGTGTTCTGGATAATCCACAAAATTCAACTTTTCTATTTTTATTAATTAAAATATTTTTTAATTTATCACTCACTTTAATAAACTTTAATCTTCAATTCCTTTATTTCTTACGATTTTTCTCTTTATTCAAATAGTTTTACTTTCACCTCTATTTCCCTTCAAATCTACCTCTCCAAATCCATTTTAAAAAGGGTTAAATATGTTTTTAGTCCCTAAACTATTGGTCGTTTCTGGTTTTAGTCCCTCTTTCAAAATAAGGTACAATTTGATCCTCATTCTTTTGGAAACTTTGGTTTTAGTCCTCGAAAACTAACGCCGTTAAAAATGTACTGATGTGTCTAACGTCTCTCTGTCCATGTGTACGTTTTTACGTTTTTAATTACCCAGTACTTCCTCTTAGCTACGCATACGACTATTATTGGAGAAAAAAATATTTAAATAATAAATTTTGCATCCGACCCTCAATAAAAAGTTTCTCTCAGGTTTTAGTAATATTTTATTTTTTTCTGTTTTGTTTTTTATCATTTACTTACCTCTCTTAAATTAAATGGTCATCATCCGTTAATTCACGTGATAATTCGATACAACAATGCTATTTTTATTTAATTAAAAATTTATCTGTTCTATCTTTTAAAGTATTTCTCAATGATAAAACCCAAAGAAAATATAAGAATAACTAACACATTTTTTAACGTTATTTTTGTTTAAGAAGAAAAAAAAATCATATAACCTGTGAATTATGAGAGTTTGAATTTTTATGTTTTCTTTCAATATTTCCTATTTTACTGCCAAACTAAAAAACATAAAAATTTCAAATACATATATATAATCTTCATTCAATATTTTAAAATATGTTTTCACTTTTCACAAATAAACACTTTTTTTGTCGTTCCCTTTCCCTGTTCACCTTTTTCATTTCATCTTCTTTCATACGTTTCCAAACACACTTTCTTTCTTGCTTCTTCTTCTTTCTTCATTTGCTCAAATTTCGTTGCTTGCACCAGAGGTAGCGGCTTCTTCTTCTGCATTGATGCGTTAAATAACAGTTTTAGTGCCTCTTCCTTCTTGATTTCTTGGAAGCCTTAAAATTTTGCATCCATTTGCATCCATGTTAGATAAACTATATAGTGTCACCAAGAAAATGTCAAAAGAAACACCAAGAAAATGCCCGAAAGCATTTTAAACAAACCAGTAGAAACTCTGCAGCATCATTTATAACTCCTCTCAAGAAACAGTACAGAACCTAAAAGAACTAGAAAATCCTAACATCATTTCCTACATAGCACGAGATAACAAACAAACAAAAAGAGAAGCACGAGAATCAGAATTCAGTAATTCACCTTGGGCCTTCCAAGCGTTATCATCATTCGCGGCCTTTCGCATCAAAGAATTGGTCATGGAGAGACGGCAGAGACTGGGATAATCCAAGTAGCTGAGCGCGTGCGTCGTAACCTCCGGAACCAGTTCCTCCATCATGCAAGACCCCGTCAACCGCTCCCCCAAGACCACAGGCGCCGGAACGGGACTGGGCTCAAGCATTTCAACGACGCCGTTGAGGTAGGGCACGGCGCCTGAAGCGGCCACGGACGCTGAATCAGAGGCGCAATCGCAGTGGTGCTTCCTCGAAAATCAGTTCCATCCCCATATCACTTAACACACATCAGCAAAAAAAGCAATTACACGTGGATAGAGACGTTACACACATCAGCATATTTTTAACAGCGTTAGTTTTCGAGGACTAAAACCAAAGTTTCCAAAAGAATGAGGACCAAATTGTACCTTATTTTGAAAGAGGGACTAAAACCAGAAACGACCAATAGTTTAGGGACTAAAAACATATTTAACCCTTTTAAAAAAACAAACACACCTCCGAAATATAAACATATAAGCATATACTAAAAATGAATCCTAACATGGAAAAGTAAAGGAATAAATATTATGAAAGAATATAAAGTTACGTAAACATTATATGTTTTGATGTGATGATTTTATATTATGCAATATTGGTTATGTAACATGACCATTGTTAATGTGTTAATTGTATCTTATGATTTAGACCTTTCTTCTCAATTTACATTACAATGTTTATAACAGAGCACATGTACATAATAAAAACTTAAATATTTTACAATTTTATTTATTACTTCTAGTTGAAGTTCCACTGGTAAAAAAACAACATTTAAACTCGCACAATAGGCTTCGATTTAAGAGAAACCGAAGCCTATAGGAACGTGGTGGCATTTTCGTAGTTTTGTCGAACCCTACCGCTTTGATTCGTTTTGAACCGGTGTGAAAAAGATTTTCTGTCTCGGGTAATGGATGAACCGAGGCGTATAGGTGAACTTTTGCTTCGGTTCTTTAGGGAACCGAGGCAATATCTTCTGTCTAGGACTAACATGTCTGATTACTGAACGTTCCAATTCTTTTTGTTCGAACCCTATGACTTCGGTTTGTTCAGAATCGGTGTGAAAACGGTTTTCCGCCTTAATTTTAATATTTACTTCTTATTGACGTCAGAACATAACCATTTTTTCATGTAACAACAGACAAGTCAATAGGGAAGTCTTACACCGAAGAAAATTCATTTATTTGAGGACGACCCTCTTGGTGTGTTAGACGAGCTTGTTAACATCATTTCAGATGCGTTGATGATTGTACCATGAAATTCTACTACATTTGGAAGAGATGCTCAGATCCTATTGTACTTGCATTCCCAAGATGTTAGGGAGCTTGCGTCGGGGAGAGAAGAAATTAATATTACACTCATTCACCTGTGGATGATGTAAGTTTATGAGAACTTTTTTATATAATTTTTTTTTATCAAATTACTTATATCAGATCATTTCTTCATTTCAGGTATATGCTTGGTGTCAGTAACAAGAGGGGGTTCCATGATGTATATGGGTTCATTGACTCCTATATGACTCATGAAAGAAATAAATTTGATGAAATCCAAACATACATCACCACCTACTTTGGAATGGAGAAGGACATATATTTTCTCCCTTATATACTTGGGTAAATGAAGTTTGTTAACTTTAAAGTTTCATTTATGAATTTTGGTATTTGATAATTAAGTTATTACCAATTTTAAGCGTCATTGGCAGCTACTTGTGATCTCCATATTGGAGAACACTGTTGTTTGATTTTATTCATTGCACAAGTCTCCTCCAAGCCCTCTTAGACATGTAGTAGATTGTGAGAACCTCAATGTTTCAACTTTCTTTCTTATATAAATGTATGTTAAAGCCATTTTTTTTAATAGTTCCCTTGCAACACATATGATGTTGTTTGGGAGATCTACTGCTACAACTAAAAAGCTTGCACGAGTTCCCCTTAAGGTTTGATATTTTAGTCCATACTTTGTTATTAGTTTAACTTTGTACATTAGATTGATTTATGCTTCAAAGTTGATTTATGATTATATTGAATTGATTTATGCTTCTGAGAAGTTGATTTATGATTTCATTGAATGCATTTATGTTTTAATATAATTTTTATTGAAAATATATGCTTCTGGATTGTTCTGGACTGTTCTGACTCTAAAATTATATGTAGGTCTGTTTCTGTAGTTGGGAATGTTGCAGAAACAGACCTGTTCTTAAAACAAACAAGGGAATATGCCTCGGTGTGACTATAACCGAGGCAGAAAGCCCTTTACGACATCGGTTCATGCCACAACTGAGACATAAAGTCTGGTGAAAAAAAAAATAAAAAATAAAAAACACTCTACTGCCTCGGTTCAGGTCCCAACCGAGGTAGTAGAGGACGACATACTGTCTCAGTTCAAAAAGGAATCGAGGCGTAAAGTCCTTCCAAAAAAAAAAATAAATAAAAACCCTACTGCTTCGGTTATTTGAGAACTGAGACAAAATGCTACCCCTTTTTGTCTCAGTTCACAACCGAGGTGAAAAGGAGTAGACTTTTTGACTTGTCTGTATATGTCTCGGTTCAGGAACCGCTATCTATGGACGAAAATAACCGCTGTCGTTTTTCCTGACTGCACTAATGTTCCCTTCTACGGGTTATTAGTCTTTAGATTTGGTTAGAACATTATACAAATACATCATTTTATACCTTCCTTTTAATGATCAAGATTTAAATATTATAGTCGTTTATATTGAGTGCTTTAAGTTTTTGAGAGTTGACATCTTCTAATAGATTTTCTTTTTCATAAACATAAACTAATGTATCAATGGAACGGAATGGAACGTTATACATGCATAATGCATATGAAAATCTATTAAAAACATGTCAACTTTTTAAATAAATATCAATGTATTGAAGGATTACCTTTTACCAGTGTTCCTATATATCAATCATTGAAATTTTGGTATCGAATAAGGAGGGAATATAATCCACGTACCATTTGTTGTCCTTCACCGGAGAAGATCTTTTGACGTGATTTGATCACTTAAAATATTCATTCATTCAGTAATAAAGAAATTGAATGGTGAACCATACTTTTCAACACAAATTTTAGATAATATATTTGTAAATTTTTTTTCTTAGAAATTATTTTGAGTATTCATTTCTATTTTCTATGATTCTAATTCACACTTAACTTCAAGGCAAACTAGAAAATAGAAAATACTCACATCACATGTATTAATGGGTACTGTATATTTAACTAAAAAAATGTTTTCAAAATGTTTTTGCTCAAAAAAATATCAAAATTTAGTGTTAATCTTTCTAAAATTTTTTTTATTGTTTTTAATATCTTTGATTTTAAAATGTATCATTTTGGAGTTCAAAGTATCCTAGGTACCGTTTTATGTGTAAAAGGCAGTTAGTTGATAACGCTTGATAAATTAAAAGTGATGTATCTTATTAAAATTAAAAAAAAAAGTTAAAATGGAAATTCAAAATTTGTTAAATAGATTATAATATGTCTTACCATAAAAAAAAATAAATAAAATGGTGTACTAGAAGTCAATGTACGGTCATGAAGTTTATTATGGATTGGATTGGCCCGTGAACTACATTGGATAAGTTTTGAAGACCTAAAGGGGCTACTTTTTTGTTGCATTAGTGGCTTTTTATGATTCCATTGCATCCCCTAATTGACTTTTTTTTCATCATATTGGATTTGAAGTATGCTTTTCCTCTTCGTTTTGCTACATTCAAATAAATCGATACATGCATCATAGGATATTGATTATATTCCTTTTGAGAGTTATCTCAATACTATTTATTTTCTCTTTCTTTGGTAACCCATTTGCTAAAATGACTAATTGATGGAACTTTGAGTAACAAGTTTTGAGATATTAATGAGTTATGGACATACTCTAATAATATAGCACAATAACATTTTTAACCTAATAGGTTTATTAGTTGTTCTCTATATATATATTTATTGTCAATATTACTTGTTTTTAATTAATATTAGACTTCTAATTCACCTTAAATTTCTAATAAATATGTTTATGTTCATAAAACTAATTTAAAAGATAAGATTGGCACTCTATACAGTATGATTTAACCTTATTTCTACTCTATGTGCATCTCTAAGAGCTTAGTCTCAATCTATATAAGTGTTTTACACTAACCCATCCGAAATATTCCAAGAGATAACAGTATCAATTATGGAGTCATGAATCAGAATTAGATTAAAAATTTTGAATTAGAGGATTGGTATGGAGCCGTGGACATAAAATAAACCACATGAGTTAATTAACATTTGTTTTGCTATCAATTAGAATAACAGTACATTATAGAGTAGACAGAGCATAAAAAAATGCTTTTGGAGTAGCCAAAAGGGTTACGTGCAACCAATAATAAAGACGAAACGCTACAAAAGGACATCTGGTTTGGTAACTCAAACCAAAACAAATGCAAAAAATATAGGATTCAATTCAATTCAAAAAAATTCTTTTATTTGATCCTATCTTAAGTTTCTTGATTTCTTTGTATTCTATTGTATATAACAGAAACAGAGTTTGGGTTGGTTTGAACTTAAAACAGTTTAAGTGGCTTCCGTGGGGATGAAATTGATTCGCTGATCAAGACTCTGTTGACTTTGTTAAAGCAAAGACAGAACAAGATTTGAAAAGCTATGCTGATACAAAAACTTATTTAACACACAAATATTAGAAGAAAAGAAAGAGAAAGCAGAAGAAAATGATTGATTTGACGATGAGAAATGAAAAGTAATAGTAGTAATAGTTATTACCAACGCCAAATACCTAAACTCAGTTCATCAAGATTTAAGAAAGGATATTGGTATTCAACTGCTCACTTTCTCATTGGGTCTCATTTATGTTCAGCCACGACACTAAAAAAGCAAAACTGCTACACCTATTCCTCAATCATCACTGTGCCTCACCCAACAACTACTGCATTCTCTTTCATTATTTCATACTTTTTTCAATTCTATTTCTTGTTTCTTTTCTTCTGATAGTCAATCTTTGACCACTGTTACATTAATTATATGTGCTCTCTTACTATATTTACTATTGGACCTTTTTCTTCCCTTATATTTCCCTTTCTGTCTAGCGTTTTCTGATCCATGTTGACCTTTTTGTTATCAGATTGTTTCTTCTTCATCTAATGCTTCCTCTTCTCTTTCAATGGGAACGGAAGGTGTTTGACTTTGTTGTGTTCTCGTCTCTAATTTGTCACCCTTACCATGCGGCAGATACCACTCATCTCCAACTCATGCCTTGCCATGCATTCATCTATCTATATACACTTCCATCTTGACATGTACACACTTCAAAAGAACCATAAAAGCATAGGTCACCCCAGCATCATAATTTTCCCCTGCTCTGGTATTCATCATTAGGAACTTTCATTGCTACTTGAAACAAAACAGTCCTGTGTCAAGTTTGAGTGTCTCAAAGTTGCAAAGTAGAGCAACCCAAATGCCACAAATAATGAGGTTTTCACCACTCGTAGTTGTGTTGGTTTTCTGTTTTTCTCCTATGCTGGTAGTCCTTGGTCTGGGCTCAGATCACACTACTTTGGGAGTGCTGTTGGAAGTGAAGAAGTCTTTTGTGAAAGACCCACGAAATGTTCTGAGTGATTGGACAGAGGATAACATTGACTACTGCAGTTGGAGAGGGGTGTCATGTGAATTGAACTCAGACTCAAACACAATTTCAAACTCTTTAGATGGTAACTCCATGCAAGTGGTGGGTCTCAATCTTTCTGACTCGTCACTCACCGGGTCAGTGTCACCTTCACTCGGTCGTTTGCAAAACCTGCTCCACCTTGATCTCTCCTCCAACAGCCTCACAGGTCCCATTCCACGTAATCTCTCCAACCTAACTTCCTTGGAATCTTTGCTTCTCTTCTCCAACCAACTCACGGGTCACATACCCGAAGAGTTCGGCTCGCTCAAGAGTCTCCGAGTCATGCGACTCGGTGACAATGCATTAACGGGAACGATTCCCGCGTCTCTCGCCAACCTGGTCAATTTGGTCAACCTTGGCTTGGCTTCCTGCGGACTCACCGGGTCTATTCCAAGGCAACTTGGTCAACTCAAGCTCATGGAGAATCTGATTCTGCAAGACAACGAGTTGATGGGTCCGATTCCGACCGAGTTGGGGAACTGCTCAAGCCTCACCGTCTTCACTGCAGCTAACAACAAACTCAATGGATCAATACCCATTGAACTGGGTCGACTCAGCAATCTGCAAATTCTCAACTTTGCCAACAACAGTATATCTGGGGAGATTCCGAGTCAACTCGGTAATATGAGTCAACTCGTTTACCTGAACTTCATGGGGAACCAGTTAGAGGGTACCATTCCTCCGTCTCTAGCTCAACTGGGTAATCTTCAAAATCTGGACTTGTCAATGAACAAGCTCAGTGGAGGAATGCCAGAGGAGTTGGGCAACTTGGGTGAGCTGGCTTATCTGGTTCTGTCTGGTAACAACCTTAATGGTGTCATACCAAGGACCATATGTTCCAATGCAACAAGTTTGGAGCACTTGATGTTGTCAGAAAGTGGACTTCATGGGGAGATTCCAGCTGAGTTGAGTCAATGCCAGCAACTGATGCAACTCGATTTGTCCAACAATGCACTCAACGGGTCCATACCTCTTGAGCTTTATGAGTTGCTGCGGTTAACTGATCTCTTGCTGAACAATAACAGCTTGGTTGGTTCCATCTCTCCCTCCATAGGGAACCTCAGTGGCTTGCAGACACTCGCTTTGTTTCACAATAACTTGGAGGGTGTTCTGCCTAGAGAGATTGGAATGCTTGGCAAGTTGGAAATTTTGTATCTTTATGATAACCAATTGTCAGGGTCTATACCTACGGAAATTGGTAATTGTTCTAGCTTGCAAATGATTGATTTCTTCGGAAACCATTTCAGTGGGGAAATTCCAGTCACTATTGGAAGGCTGAAAGAGTTGAATTTCCTTCACCTTAGACAGAATGAGCTAGTTGGTGAGATTCCAGCCACCTTGGGTAATTGTCATAAACTGAGCATTCTAGATTTAGCTGACAATCAGCTCTCAGGTGCAATTCCTGCAACGTTTGGATTCCTCAACGAATTACAGCAACTCATGATCTACAACAATTCCCTTGAAGGTAATCTCCCTCACCAACTGATCACCGTAAAAAACTTGACCAGAGTGAATCTTTCTAAGAACAAATTGAATGGTAGTATATCTGCGTTGTGTAGCTCTCAGTCATTTCTTTCTTTCGATGTTACTGACAATGAGTTTGAGGGTGAAATTCCTTCCCAAATGGGAAACTCACCCTCCCTTGAGAGACTACGATTAGGTAACAACAACTTTTCTGGAGAAATTCCAAGGACATTGGGAAAAATCCGTGAGCTGTCATTACTAGACCTCTCAGGAAATTCACTCATTGGACCAATACCAGCTGAGCTTTCTTTGTGCAACAAACTGGCTTATATTGATTTAAGCAGTAACTTTCTTTTCGGACATATACCATTATGGCTTGGAAGTTTCTCTCAGTTGGAAGAGCTCAAACTCTCCTCCAATAACTTTTCTGGGCCACTTCCATTAGGCCTATTCAAATGTTCTAAGTTGCTTGTTCTCTCTCTAAATGACAACTCCGTGAATGGAACTCTCCCATCTGATATTGGTGAACTTGCAAACCTAAATGTCCTCAGACTTGAGCACAATAAGTTTTCTGGACCAATCCCTCTGGAGATAAGCAAATTGACCAAGCTTTATGAGCTCCGGCTCTCAAGAAATGGATTTAATGGTGAGATTCCAGCTGAGATTGGAAAACTTCAAAATCTCCAAATCATTTTAGACCTTAGTTACAATAACCTCTCAGGTATCATCCCACTTTCTCTTGGGAAACAGTCAAAGTTAGAAGCTCTTGATCTTTCCCACAATCAACTAACTGGAGAAGTCCCTCCACAAATTGGGGAAATGAGCAGTTTGGGGAAGCTTGACCTCTCTTACAACAACCTTCAAGGAAAATTGGATAAGCAGTTTTCCGGTTGGCCAGACCAGGCATTTGAAGGAAACATACATCTTTGTGGAAGCCCTCTTGAGAGCTGCCACAGAAATGACGACTCTGAAAATGCAGGCCTGAATGAATCAACAGTAGTGATAATCTCTTCCCTTTCAACTTTCGCTGCAATTGCACTTCTGATACTCGCAGTCCGAATCTTTTCCAAAAACAAGCAAGAATTTTGCAGGAAAGCCAGTGAAGTGAATTATGTTTACTCCTCTTCTTCTTCATCACAAGCACAGAGAAGACCACTGTTCCAACTAAATGCAACTGGAAATAGAGATTTCAGATGGGAAGACATCATGGATGCTACGAACAATCTAAGTGAGGACTTCATGATTGGTTCAGGCGGCTCAGGGAAAATCTACAAAGCTGAATTGGCATCTGGAGAGACTGTGGCTGTCAAGAAGATTTCATCAAAAGATGAATTTCTGTTAAACAAAAGCTTCATAAGAGAAGTTAAGACACTGGGGAGGATTAGGCACAGACATCTGGTGAAGCTAATAGGATATTGTAGCAACAGAAACAAAGCAGGTTGGAATCTGTTGATATATGAGTACATGGAGAATGGGAGTGTTTGGGATTGGCTTCACGGGAAACCGGCCAAGGAGAGCAAAGTAAAGAGGAGCCTTGATTGGGAGACAAGGTTCAAAATTGCTGTAGGATTAGCTCAAGGAGTGGAATACCTGCATCACGATTGCGTCCCAAAGATCCTTCACAGGGACATCAAATCCAGCAATGTATTGCTAGACTCAAAAATGGAGGCGCACTTGGGAGATTTTGGACTGGCAAAAGCACTAACCGAGAACTATGACTCTAATACTAATACTGACTCTAATTCTTGGTTTGCTGGCTCTTATGGCTACATAGCTCCAGGTAGGTGATCTAACTACTGGTTTGAATTCACCTTTATCTTACATTATCTTTTGCCTATCATTAACCACTGAACAAACTTGTTTGCTATTGGCTTTATTTTCAGAGTATGCATACTCCCAACGGGCAGCAGAAAAAAGTGACGTTTACAGCATGGGAATAGTACTGATGGAACTTGTTAGTGGTAAAATGCCAACAAATGAAATTTTTGGAGCTGAGATGAACATGGTGAGATGGGTAGAAATGAACGTGGATATGCATGGTTTTACCAGTGAGGAATTGATAGATCCTGAACTGAAACCTCTTTTACCTGACGAAGAGTTTGCCGCATTCAAAGTGCTTGAGATAGCCTTGCAATGCACGAAAGCTACACCACACGAGAGGCCATCTTCGAGGAAAGCATGCGACCTTCTCCTCCATGTATTCAACAACAGGATGGTGAACTTTGAGAAGATGAATTTGGAAAATTGCAAATGAATTTTTTTCGGAGGATTGAAACAAACCCTACTAGCATTATGGAAAATTTATGTAAACGATACTCTTTTTTTTTTTTTTTCACATTACATAGAGACATTGCATACCTGCCGTTGTTCAACAGTTCCCGACTGGCAGCCAAAATTGGCAAGATAATATCATCAATTTTCAACTGTTCATGCTGAATGCTGACGGTTTAATTCCTCTGATCTTGAATTAATTACCAACCGTGTTGGGATGTTGAAGAAGATGAATTAGATTATCATACTTATTTCAACCTAAAAGTTTAAAATTCAGTCTTTTTTCACATGCATTACTCAACTTTTTCATTGTGAAATATAATTTTGTTTTGATTTTCCATATGAGACTATTTCTGTGTGGTTTTTTCTTTTTTGTTTGCAATAAATATTTAATATTTTAAAATTAAATGTATTTATTTATTTAATAATTTGGTTAAGATTATTAATCAGTACAGTTTTTATTTATAAAAGTTAATTCTGATAATCAATATTAATATAAAATATTAAATTAGTAAATAATTATATTTTTAATAAATTTCAATATTATTACTATTAATAATTAATTTTATTAATTCAAATATATAAAAATATAAAATATTCAGAATTAAAAGTTAATGTAATAATTTAAAATATTAATATCAGCATTTGTTAACTGAAAATTGATATATATATATATATATATATATATATATATATATATATATATATATATAATTATAATTACTAATACAAATTTAAAATAATATTTATGTGTAATTAATAATATAATATAGGATTTTAAATATTAAATTAATAAATGAATCTTTAATATTAATTAGTATAGTATCATTTTCAATGAATTAATTACGAATGTTGGTAATATAAATAAATTTATTTGATATATTTAATTAAATAAGTTAGAAATGGTCAAATAATGTAAAATTAATTATGTAATATATTAATTCAAAGTATGAAATTAATAAAATACAATTCAAAAATTAATAATTAATTTGTGAATGCTATTGGTATCATCAATCTCGTCTTCATATTAAAAATTATATATTATATAATTAAAATGAAACTAAAATTATAAATATAAAATTTTTATTTTTTAAAAAAAATTAAGCATTTATAGACCAATAACTTTAATTTTAATCTATATTTCTAAATTTTGAATAGAAAAAAAAAATTACACATGAGTTTTAACATCATATTATATTGATACTTTTAATTTTGATGTTTAGCACTGAAAATAGACAAAATATATAAGCAAGATTGAATTGTGTACAATAAGCTTTTGTAATAATTTACACGGACAATGCCCTATCAGATGATTAGACAAAGTTTTAGTATGATAGATTTGGTGTCAAAATATATTTTCTCACGAATCTTTTTAAAAAACAACTTTGGCTTTAATATTGAATACTACAATATGTAATTGAAAGAGTTAATATAATAAGCAGAGGGATTTGCTATGAGTACTTTTATAATGGTTAGTCTATCAACTAAAAGTACATCTAATTATTAATAAACATAATCATGTTTTATCAGACCATGTTACAAAATATAAAAATTAAGTTTTATTTGGATCCCAACCTTTCTTAGCTAAATGGAATAATCATATTCCTAGTCAAGATTCTGAATTTGTTTACAACAACAATTATTCTTAGCTAAGACTCTTATTATCGTATTGAGCAACAACTACTCCTAATTAAAGACTAACAACTACTAACAAAAAAATATGACAAAAACATAGCAATTTACTAACTAAAAGAGATATTGTATCCTAAGACGAAAAGATATGGACTTCTCTTTTAGAATATTGTTGAAGAACATTTTAGTGTTTTATTAATTTACTAAATTTGTAAGATATTTTACATAAACTTCTGTAGGATTGTTTGTGAGCAAAATTTCTTAGGGCAAAAGTTCTTCTTTCTTCAAATATTACTTTTATACACATAGATACTAGGAACACTACTCTTTGTGAATATTTTTCTAGCTTATATTATAAATGGAGAAGTTATGTTCTTTATATTTGACCTCATAAATGTTGATGGTTACAATATTCTTCATACAACGTTTAATTTAAACTTCTACTATAAGTATTTTGATATTTAGCATAACTTAATCATGTCTTTATCAATTTTTTTTAACTTTTCTTGAGAAAACAATGATGAGTGTATATTACACCCTATTTAATGTTTAATTTTGAATTTTTAGTTGATTTTTGTGCTTAAGATTAATCTAATTAAGATTTCTAATAATTAAGCTTATTGAACTTGTGAGGTAAAAAGTCTTAAAAAATGTTTTTTAGTTACATAAAATATTTTCTTAGATATTCTAATATTTATTGAAGCAGATGAAGTTAAGATTAAGCTCCTTTAAAGATTTCAAAATAAATTGATTAAAGTTATCAAATACTTTCAAAATCAACAAGTTTCAAGAAATTATGTTCTACACCTCCTAGTTTACTCATACACTCCCCTTTTTTCAAATGGTCACACAAAACTTGTTTTTGCACTCCCTAATATATCTACTTTCACCCTTCCTACCAATCACAAAAATTAGGCCCAACTAGAGAATGCCACATGGCACTATCCTACACTCTCAAAATCTATTCAATCAAAATATGCCATGTATCATAATCCATCACTTTTGAAGCTGGCCAATTAGGTGTCGCTACGTCATCATCTTCAACCTAGCATTCCCTTTCACCACTTACAAATAAGGTTAACCTTCACCATGCTAAGCAAGCACATATCTCCTCCATTAGAATGTAACTCTCGCGCTAGCAATCATTGAATCCATTGAAGGAACTAACATTGCCATTATGGGACCTCAATTGGATTATCCTCAACTTTTCTCTTGAAAAGGATTATATATACTCATATCATCATCAACAAAATAATATCAACATGGTGTGATTTTATTGGTTGATTTAACATTTGAATATTGTACTCGTTCACATTTGTAATCAATTGTTTTAATTGATTATGCAAACTTTGGTTCATGACATCCATCTTTTGTCTGAATTCCTTTATCTGTTACTGAGTTTCTTGATATGAGTTCATCAACTTAGCCATCATATTTATCATTTTTGTTAGACTTGGATCAACTTAGCCATCAACTTAGTCCATAAGGTTGTTCACTGTTGCAAAAAGGTGATCCAAAATATGGGTCATAAGGTTGTTCACTGTTGAAAATATTGACAATAACTCCATTTAAAATTACACTATTGATTATTTTCGTATGAAAACTTATTTTTTTTTTAAAACAAAACTATGTAAAAATTGTGATAAAAAGAAATTTACCAAATTAAGATAACTAAATAAAATAAAATAAATGTTAGAAAAAAAAACAGAGAAAGAGAAAATGCAAGTAATAAACAAAAATAGTTAGCTATATCAACTTTTGTATTGTCAAGTAAGTAGTTAACCATTTAAACATGGTAAAGTTAAAAAATTCAATTCTTATAAAAACCTATAGAGGTGGTTAAATAACAAAATACAAATAATAAAAGATAAATATAAAAATATAATATAATGCAATTAGTTACTCTAAAATGATATGCTAAAATATGCAAAAGATAATATGCCTAAAAGTATAAAAACTCACAAAAACCATAAAAAAGAGGAGAAACTCAAAATGAACTAATTAATCGGTTTAAACACAAGACTGGTCAGTGTAAAAGTGTGTAATATGAGCAAACAAGGCTTTAATCGGTTAAAAAGCCAGACCAATAAGTGAGAATGGTGGAAAACCTAGGAAGAGATGTTCTAAGGCTTAGGGTCTTGAAGAATTAAAAGGAATGTAGAGATTTTGAGAGGCTAAACTAAATGAAAACCTATTTTGTGGTGGAAGGAGATGCAAGAAGAAGATTTGATGATGAAGACGTTTGAGAATGAGGGAACGCGAGGGGCTAGGGTTTGGAACTCGAAGCAGAGAAAAAGATATGTTGCTTGGAGAGGTAGTGCGAGAATAGTTGGCGCATTTATGTAAGCCACGTAGGATGAAAATGTTGCGAAAGTACTACTGACAAGTGCGTGGAGCAACTAAAGATGTGGCTGCTAATGGAGATGCCTCGTGGAGGAGAGAATTAATGGAAGCACAATGAGAAATTAATGGAAAATGAAAATGGAGGTGTGTGCTTAGAAGGTGGCTATAGGGGATCCCTAGTATTCTCTCTAGCTTCACTTTCAAGGGAGAACTATTTCTCGTTGTCAGAAAATCAATTCTCATTCATCTCAAAAGTGTCAATACAATGGTGGAGCTAGGTATTTATAGTGACTCATGCTCCATGCAAGCTAAAAGCGTATACAATAAAATGTAAAAATATAAACTAGAGGACACTGAGGAAGGTTTATTAGACAATATTACATTAGTCTTCTTCGTTTCATGTTATTTAATTAAACTTCAAAACCAAGACTAGGGTTTCTACTAGACGAACTTGTCTTGTAACAAGCTTGTCGCACCTTGACAGGGTTTTCTTCGTGTGGCTCAAGCCCCAGATTTAGCGTTGTAGCCATGCTGAACTAGTTTGTTGTAAATGCTTAAAATTCCTTTATTTTCTTCATTTTTTTCACTTTGACTCTCTACTTGATATCAAGAACTGCAAAAAAAAACTAAATAAGATTGAATTAAACATATCTAAATAAAATCGAAACAAGATATATAAGTGCCAAAATTATCTTAAAATTCAATTAAATTAAACATTTATCACTTATCCTTAGACTCTTTGACTTTGTGGTGCTGGGTGTGGCTTCTATGGTGCTTGACACAATAATTCATCTAAAACTTCACATTTTAGTTGCTCTTATTTTCTCTAGATTTCCAACTTCCTTAGTTTAAAAGAAAAGGTTCCTATTCAAATAGTAGACCCAAAATAATGGGGATTGATGGTAAAACTAGGTTGGTGTAAGTGTAAATGTAATTATTTACAAAAAGTAAGATAAAAATGAAGATTAAGTAGGCTAAAGCATGAGAAGAGTTAATTTTGTTAATATAAGATAAGTAAAATAATAGTAAAAATTAACTTTATTACACTACACAATC
The DNA here is from genome assembly GCF_029865625.1 of Vigna umbellata. NCBI lineage: Eukaryota > Viridiplantae > Streptophyta > Magnoliopsida > Fabales > Fabaceae > Vigna > Vigna umbellata. Next base: position 60,794,175 of record NC_142165.1, on the reverse strand, counting down.
CAACAAGTTTTAGGCAATAACTCTTACTTTAAAATATATCAGAATCCTACCTATCACTACTTCACCCTCGAGTCTTGCGCAATAAGACTTACTTCAAGGTAGATCAAAATAATATCTACTGGTATAACTGCTCAAGTTTTCAGCGATATAATACTTATTGCAACTTAGAATTCTACCTATCATTATATAATCTCTCAAATCTTGAGTGATAAAGTTATGTTAGAATCCTACTTATCACTACATATATATAACTCCTCAAATTTTAGTAATAAGACCTATTTAAAGACAACTCAAAATCGTGCATATCATCATCGTAGAACCGCTGAAGTCTTAAGTAATAATACTTATTTAAAGATAAATTTTGACTACGACAGGTTTTTTTTTTCGAATTATTTTAATTTTTTCTTACCATAGTAATGTTATTCCATGTGCCCCTTTAAATTGAAACAGAAAATTGTATATATATTGAACCAACAAGTTAACATATTTACAAAGATGTAATAATCTTAAAAGTTTGCTACCTCTTCCATGTGTTGGAGGACTTAAAGTAGAGGATGTGATAATCCTTGGAATATAAAATCCCTAGAGCACTCATGTAAGGACTTGATAGTCCCGTTCCAAATTCTTGCACTGATATGTGAATTTGCCAAACTTTTAACATACTTTATTGTCTCATCATAAAATTGTAATTCCGTGAAAAGAAAAGATATTCATTCAAGAAAACCATAATTTAATTATAATAAAATCGTAAATTTGTTGTGTTGCACTTTCTATGAATGATTCCTCCATCCAGCACCTCCAAGAGATACACTTCTTGGCCGCAATTTGGATAGATGTGTATCATTTCATCTAAATATTGCTTATTGAAGTTGACTAAGAATGCAAATCTTAACTCTTAAGTACTGTCATGGAAAAATTAGGGACACACATGACACCACTTATAATTTTCTCTTATCATTTGTATAGACATGACTACTTATAATTTATTAACACAATAATACATTTTTTTAGTAAACTTTGAGACCGTAATAAATAATTAAAATATAAAAACTTAATTATAAATGTCTTTATATTTTGACAAATTAATTATTACGTGAAAAAAAAAAACATAAAGAACTGAAAGGAAAAAAATATTTATGTTTCGGTTGTAGGGTTGAGTCATTGAGCACTTTCACAATTTTGTCTTCTTGTCGTCCGGTCTCATTCCAACCTCCGTTGTTCTGCTCTTCCGTCCGGGAAGGAACCTGTCAAAGATCCTCCGATGCCAAAGTCAGTATGTGAGCCGTTCGACAATTTAATAGAACAGTAATAAATGTGCAGTAAATGCAACGTACCTTACCTTTGACCTGTATTTATAGTTTTTGCCATAGGCTTGTGATTAGTGAGAAGTTAATCACGGCCCAATTTTAGCCCAATAGCTCTAATCGTTGCTTACCTTGATCATGGTCTTAATGATCCAGATAACCTGTCGGCCGGTCTTAGTGCCACCGTCCGGTTAGGTTGATCCTACGTGGTCTTCCTTGGACCGTCCGGCCCGTATGGTACACAAGCCCCCCAATCCCTAATGCGCATAGTGGACGTTGGGTTTAAGGCTGACTAAAAAATGTTGGTTGCAGGTGTGGGAACTCCTTTTGCGGACCGTTCGTACTTGGTAGTGGATTTGTGTTGGTGGATACGACATGTGACTACCGGTTCGACGCTGTTGAAATCCTGCCGCCCACCAATTTTTGAAAATGGGTTTGGGCGGGAAAACATGTGTCGTGCGCGTGATGGTGGGAGCTAAGGCATCTCCGCATCCGGACCATTGATCGTGGTAATTTTTTGACGGTGAAGATGCATATACGGTTATAAATTTTTTTTCCTATAAATAGGAGTGGGGACGCTGTCATTTTCATTCTCACTTCTTTTTCTTCCATCTTCAGAGTATTCTTTTTCCCTCAGGTAATAAATGGCGATCGTCCATGTTGCGTCTTTTTTGGAGTCGGCGGGCAGAAGTAGCGGGTGGTCGACGGGTGGTGATGGCGAGCGTGGTTCTTCTCCGAGCTCGGTGTCGTCCTCCTTTCTAGAAGAGTCTGATCGGTCACCAAGGTTAAGCTCTCCTGTACATAATGAGGATCAGTCGCCGAAGCCTAACTCCCCCACGTATGTGGATAAGAGGATTATCTTCAGGATACCCATCCATCTTCTCAAGGGTGGTATTCCCGTAGATGATGTGTCATTGGAGCCGGCTGGTAACGTGACCGCTATTCCGGGGTACGACTGGGCGCCACACGATGCTAGTTTGTTCGCATTGGAGTATGGTATTAAGAAGGCGCTTACGTGGAGAATCGATCGACTATACCCATTTAGTGAAGTAGTCAACCGCTACAAGGAGGAATTTCTTCTACGCCCGGCCTATAGGAACGGGCCAACGATGTCCATCCCCACTGAGTGAACGGTCAGGGTGACGTCAAGGTGTGTGGTGGGGCGCGCGTGCTGTTGGCATGGGCTTGACATCTGAGGCACTTCTGGACAAAAGACTTAGCATCTTCCTCCATGGTCGACCAGTAGTACCCCGCCCGTAGCACCCGAGCTTTTAAAGCTCGACGATCGGTATGGAATCCACAGATTCCATTGTGGAGCTCGTCCATGACGTATTGTGCTTTTTCCTTGGTGAGGCATTTGAGGAGGGGGGTGGAAAACCCCCTCCGGTATAGGTCGTCCCCTACCATTAAGTAGCGGGCAATTCTCTTGGGTTCGGCCGGTCTAATTGATTGGCCTGCATCTTGCTGGGCCATTATTGCTCAAATCTCCATTCACTAGTCCTCGACTTCATCCTTGGATGCTGACAAGCACTCCACTAATGGCTGCAGTAACATCTGGCATATAATTGTCGTCAATTACCCCTTCTCTTTCCCCGAACTTAGCTTTGACATGTCTGCCCAGGTGTTTTCCTCATGGGGGATGTGCCGGACATCGACCTTATCAAATAATTTCGTCAGGGCAGTTGCTTTATGGAAATACCGGAGGAGGTGTTCATCTTTCACCTGGAAATCTCCGTTCATCTGTCCTACGACAAGTTGAGAATCCGTCCAGCACATAACCTTCTAAGCCCCCATATCCCTCGCCAGTTCCAAGCCGACTACCAGGGCTTCATACTCCGCCTGATTGTTGGAGGTTTTGAACTTGAAGATTAGAGAATGTTCCAGCATGAAGCCGCTCGGACCCTCGAGAACTATCCCTGCTCCGCTCATAGACCGCCCTGATGCGCCATCCACGTACACATTTCATTCATCATTGACCGCTGGGGGCAGCTCATAACGCAGACCGATCCTCTCGGCTCATAACGCAGACCGAACTCAGACAATTCGACCGCCCATCCTACCATTTGTCCCACCAAATCGGGCTTCCTCAAGATCTTGGATATAGGAAAATTCGTTCGGACGACGGCCTGGTAACTTTGGAAATACGACCGAAGTCTTCTGGATGCGTTCAGTAGGGCTAAGACTACCTTCTCCACCTGCTAATATCTTGTTTCAGCCTCATAGAGTGTCCGGCTTGTGAAATACACGAGCCTAGGTTCGGGTCGCCCTTGAAGCAACGCAGCGTTGATTGTTGATTCTGAGACACCCATATAGATTTGTAAATCTTCTCCGGGTGTGGGACGGTTCATTACTAGTGGATTCATTAAGATGACCTTCACATCCTGGAGCACTTCTTCGCACTCAGCGTCCCACATGTGGTTCGACCCTTTCCTCATCTTCCTTAACATTGGTCGCACTCTCTCATCCAACTTAGGGATGAACTGTGACAGTGCGGTGAGCCGGCCGACTAATCTTTAGACCTCCTTAAAGGTGGCTCGGCTTTGCATCTCTCTCTAACACGGCTGCACACTTGTCAGGGTTGGCCTCGATTCCTCGGGCGATAAGCATAAATCCGAGAAATTTTCTGACAGCCACCCTGAATGTGCACTTCGTCAGGTTTAGTCTCATCTCATACCTTCTAATTTGCTTGAAGACTTCTTCCAAATCTCTGACGTGATGTCGTCCGTCGGGAGAGCGGACGACCATGTCGTCGACATACACGTCCATACACCGACCGATTTGGTCAGCGAAGATCATATCCATTAAACGCTGATACGTGGCTCTGACGTTCTTCAAGCCGAAAGGCATAACTTCATAACAAAAGTTTGCCTTATCGGTGATAAATGTTGTCTTCTCCATGTCGGGTTCATACATAGGTATCTGATTATACCCAAGGTATGCATCCAAAAAGCTTAATATCTTGTGACCCGAGGCCCCGTCTACTAATGCGTCAATGCTCGACAAAGGATGGGAATCCTTAGGACAGGCCTTATTTAGGTCAGCATAGTCGGTGCAAATGCGCCATTTCCCACTGGCCTTCTTGACCATGACCACGTTGGCGAGCCAAGTGGTGTACGTCACCTCCCTGACAAATCCTGCCTACTTCAATTTCCTTACCTCCTCCTCGACAGTTTTCCTCTTCTCCTGCCCCATCTGTCGCTTCTTCTGCGCCACTAGTCGCGCTTCTCTAAACAAAGCCAACTTGTGTGTCATGACTGAGGGATGAATCCCTGGCATATCGGCGGCCGTCCAGGCAAATAGGTCTCTGTTTCGCCATAAGACGGATCATATCTCTCTCTACCCCTGGCTCTAGCCCCCGAGCCACAGTGGTTGTCTGGGAGGCGTCTTTCCCTGTCAAGATCGGTTGTGCCTCCCCCAGCGGCTCCAACTGGTCCTTAGTGTTCGTCCATGGGTCAAGGTCCACCATTGTCACTTCGGACCCACTCGTCTTTCTCTTAACCGTGCGGGTATAGAGTTTTAGACCTGCCACGTAACATTCTCTGGTTGTCTTATGGTCCGCTCGAACCGTGCAAATCGCTCCTCTGTCGGAGAGATACTTTAATGTGAGGTGAGGGGTCGACACGATTGCTCCGAAAGCATTCAGACATGGTTGGCCTAGGAGAACATTATAGGAAGTGTTAGCTTCCACCAACAGGTATCTAACCCTCTGTTCCTCACTGTCCCGGCCGGTCCCAATCGAGTGCGCAAATCAACATATCCCCTCGTGTCGATTCTCTCTCCCGCAAATCCCACGATTTGCTCATTGTATGGGACAATCAGGTCATCTGAGATGTCCATCTGTTGGAAGATTTTCCAGTAAAGGATGTTTACTGAGCTTCTTTGGTCAACCAACACCTTGTTGACGCTGTAGCGGGTGATTTCTACTGTTACTACCATTAGGTCATCTTGATCGGGGTCAGGCGCTTGAAAATCTTCGTCCGAAAAAGTAATGGGCGACATCGTTCTTTGTGGTTTATCAACTGCGTGCACGGATCGCAAGGCCCGTACATGACATTTCCGAGCAGACGACGACGACCCTCCTCTAGCGAAACCGTCGGATATCGTTTTGATGTGCCCCCGCAGGGGGCGGTCGTGGCTCCTACTATGGCTCCTGCTTCGCCGTCTTTCAGATCGCGGACGATTTGTCCGGTCACGCCTAGACCTTTCCTGTCTCTCAGGTCTTTTGGAACTAATCCGCCGAGGACTTGGTCGATCCAAGGGTGCTTGGGGACGGTCGATTTTTACGTACTTCTTCAACTGTCCTGTTCGGATTAATTCTTCTATCTTGTCTTTCAGAGTCACACACTCTTCTGTGGTGTGGCCCGTGTTCTTGTTATACAAACAATGTTTGTGGTCGTCCGCACCTGGCGGTGTGGGTCGTTTCTTTAGATATCGGATCTGGTCAGCACTTAAGGCTTCCTGAAAAATTTTCGCCCGAGGGGCGTTCAGTGGGTGTACTGTTGAAATTGCGGTCCCTTGGGTTCTCGCTGCTTGAACTCCCCTGGCTTGCGGTCCATCCTTCTTTCGTCAGTTCTCCCCCCTTGACCTCCTGTCCTTCTTTCTTATAAGACTGTTTCATCTCTTTACCCTTATCTCATCAGCCGCCCTCTCTCTCAATTCCTCCATGGTCTTAGGAGTTCTGGGCTAAGGCCCTTCACCCGCCGAACGGTCTTCTGATAGTGATCCATGAGCGCCTTTAAGGTTTCTTCCTTCCCTTGACTCAGGTTGACTAATTTGAAGATAGTCAAGTCCTAGGTACTGCTACCTGCGAACTGCCGGTTAAACATGCGTTGCAGTCCTACAAAGTTCTCTATGGAATTTGGAGGAATGGAATTAAACCATTCCAACGCCTCCCCCTCCAATGAGAGAGAAAACGCTTGGCACCAGATGGTGTCATTGCCTGTGCGGAACGCCATGGTGTTCGAAAAGGTCTTGATGTGGGCCTCCGAGTTCGTCGTTCCGTTTTATATCTTAAACTGGGGAGGGATGAACTGTTCTGATATGTGGACGTCCATTATCGCCTGGACGAAGGGGAGCAAAGTGGATGAGCTCTCGGTTTTTATTGCTAATTGTTTGTTCGTTGTGGCGCTCTCGGCATGAATGGATTTGGCTTTACTTCCTTTGACTTCCTGCTCAGTCGGTTTCCACGTTTCATCCGGTGAACCGCTATGCTCGATTTTATTTTCCACAATAACTTTCCCGCACTCCTTACCACGTTGCTCTCCCTCCTTCTCTCTTGCTCCCGACTCCCTCTCCTGGGCAATTCGAGCCGAGCATTTAGCCCTTACTGCTACGAGTTCTGCTTCGTGGCGCTACTGCATCTCCTCCATCTTCTGTTGCAACATCCGAATCATCTCAACTGGGTCGTCAACACTCATGTTTCTCGTGGTCACCATTGGGTTTATCAAGCAACTCAGCCCCACGGTGGGCGCCAAAATGTTTCGGTTGTGGGGTTGAGTCAGTGAGCACCTTCACAATTTTGCCTTCTTGTCGTCCGGTCTCGCTCCAAGCTCCGCTGTCCTGCTCTTCCGTCTGGGAGGAAACCTGTCAAAGATCCTCCGATGCCAAAGTTAGTATGTGAACCGTTCGGCAATTCAATAAAACAGTAATAAATGTGCAGTAAATGCAACATATCTACCACTTACCTTTAACCTGTATTTATAGTTTTTGTCATGGGTTTGGGATTAGTGAGAAGTTAATCACAATCCAATAGTTTTAATCGCTGCTTACCTTGATCATGGTCTTAATGATCCAAATAACCTATTTGGCCAGTCTTAGTGCCATCGTCCGATTAGGTTGATCTACGTGGTTTTCCTTATACCGTCGGCCTGGTACAATTTATATTGAACTTTGAGAACAAAACTCTTCCAAAAATATTTTTTATTGGCATGTTAATCATTACAATAAAAATAATACAATGAATATTTTTTTATTGGAATGTTAATCATTACAATAAAAATAATACAATGAATGATGTTAACAGCAATTGATATAGCTATTACTTCCACAATTGTATTTATAATTAATAAGACTAAGGTGGTTTAATATATAGGTTAAACTAATTAATTTTGAAATCAATCTTATGTGTAAAAATGATCTATAACAATATAAAAACATGCAGAATAAAATGATAGGATTGCATTCTAGTCTCTACAAGTGATTTAGTAATATTGACAATAAATTTTAATTTAAATATGAGATATCAATACCTATTTAGGTTATGTAGAGAAATAGAAGATGAAATCCCACAACTTTGTCATAATGTGATATTGCAAACTACCTTATCTCTTCACATATTTTTCTTGTAAAAGAAACAAAGAAAAGTGATATCAAAATATTAGTCAATATTAGTGATAATGTCTTTTGCTAGAACACTTAGTTTGTTAATTGATGATTATTTGATCTTACTTATTTGTATTAAAAAAATTTATTCAATAAATTTATTTCAAATTACATATTTATTTCAGTTTAATTATGATAAAAATTTCCATATTTATACATAACAGGTATATTCAAATTCATTAATTAATATTTTACACTAATAGTCCTAATTAGAATTGAGCTATAAAACTTACTTTAAGATTTACTTCAAAGTAGGTTAAAATCGCATCCATCATTATACAATCCCCCAAGTCTTAGTGATAAGATTTATTTAAAAAAGCCTATTTATAATTATAAAATCTCTCAAATCTTGAATAATAAAACTTACTTAAAAGTAAATTAGAATTCGACTTAAAGAAATCGGAATCCTACCTGTCACTGTTAAATAACTATTTTTAAGTACTTTTTAATATATTAGAACTGTCTAAACAGAATAGAAAAAAGTATGAAAGATTGAGCTCGTGTCCAAGACTCGGACATCAGTTAAAGTTGGAATGTTAAGATGCCATGTGAGTGTTTTTGTTTGTGATGGTAACTTTTTTTTTCTGTTTTTTTTGGAGGGATGTTTCAGCTAGTTATTGAAATTTGTACACCTTGTTCCATTTGAATTTTAGCACGTACTCATGAAGATACTATTTAGACCCTCAGTTATTTATTGAAATGATTAATAAAAAAAATCATGAATATTTCTAAGCGAAAAGTAAAAATAAAATAAAATAAGGATGAGGAGGAAAGTAGGATCATTACAATTTTCAATGCTTATTGCTATTTCTCTGTTTCTTCTTCCAACAATTTCTAATTTCCACTTGGCTTTTTAGCCTACTTACCTCTCTCATGATCTCTAAAATTCTTGAAATTGTTGGAAATGTTACACTTTTCTCTAAAATGCTGTTATGTAAAAAAGAAAAAAAAAATTGCTAGGCACAATCGTGAGTCGTACCTTGTCGATGATTTTTATTCATGGTTTTGGATTAAGAAAAGTTCTTGTTTTGTGTAATTTAATGTGCACCACGTTAATTACGTGGGCCATTACTGCCTCTCACTTTAATAACATGTTAAATAGGGTGCAAAGCAATTTTCTTTCCCTTACTCTGATAGCAACTGTGTTTATATGCCACTTGGCACTTGCTGTGTGCTGCCACCTGTGTGTGGTGTATGATTACTTTAGATTTGGATGCCATCATAGCAATGCCATAGTTGCAATCACATTGGCACTCATCACAAAGAAGTTGAATATGACCATGCAGAAATTTTCATCAATCCCTGCTTTCCCTTTTTATATATATTCAGGAGACTTTCTCTTTCTCTCTTTTATATGAAACTAAACTTCTTTTTCATTATATATACCCCACTACCTTCAACAATTATCTACCTTCTCTGTCACCTTGAGCTCCAAAAAGTTTTTCACCATATTTGCATATTCACATTTCACACATCCCTTTCACTTTGCTGCTGCTGCTGCTGCTGCTGACCCTTCTAGCTAGCCATGATTCTTGGATGATTTTCATAGCCACTTTGTTTTGCATGGCTGCTGATACAACATCTTCCTTCTCCACTTACATGGTCCTCTTCATCTCTTTGCTCCTACTTTCTCACTTCACCATGGCCTTGCTTGAACAAAACTTCTCTCCTTCAACATCAAACAAAGAGGATGCCGAGAACAGCAACACCAAGGTAGTTGCTTCAGCAAGGGAAGACAGTGAACAAAATTCCAAGGATTTGAAAGTAGGAGAAACGGGGAAACGCAGCATTCGTGTTCCAAAGAGACAGCACTCTCAATCTCCAAACAGGATCTTCAATGCCAGCGCTCATGAAGTCCCCAGTGGTCCAAATCCCATTTCAAACAGGTAAATTCGGTAGTTGAAGAAAGAAGATCCACAACAATGAACGAGGAAAGAAAAAGTATTGTTACCAACCATGGTTTATGGCTTTCACATTATTTTTTTTAAACTTTTTCTTTTCCCCCTTTTCTGGGTTTTGTTTTTGTCCATTTGCAAAGGATTATTTTGGATTTCTAAGGCTTCATAGTTGTTTGATATCAGTGAAGTCTTTGTTCACATTGTTGTTATGAAATTGAAAGCATGATCATGTACCGATGATTTAAACATGAGAGGATGTGTATAAGAGATTCTATACTTGTTGTCATCATCATGTTATGTTATTGGATAGCAAGGAATGATTCAAATTTGTAATGGTTTTGGGTCCTTCTGTTCTCGATGAGGAGGGTGCTCACTGCACACTATAGTGAAAGGAAATGTAGAAAAGAGCAAGAAATCATCCTGAACCACCATTGTTTTGCGTGAAAAAGTTTACATGGAATTGGCATCCAAGGTAGCGTTTGAAGGGTCAATTTCTTTTTTCCTCAATACCCCAAAATATCCTCATCACTTTCTATGGAACTCCCTTGGTACCCTTTGTCCCATTCCTTTAAAACTGAAGCAGAGCATGGCAAACTTACTCAACTCTTGTATATATCTCCATCCGGTGTCTCTTTCTTCTTGTTGGATAGTGGTAGCATAGTACATACATACCTATCTTTTTCATTAATCATCATAAACTGACAAACTTAATTGGAAAATTTACTGGTTAATTTTTGTTGTTTTCCCTTGTCTAAATTGTGTGTATTTTGTTTTTGGTACCTATATTGGTACACTCTTGAATCATGATTTCAAAAGTTGGGATAAAGCTAAGATTCCAAAGTGATAGGCATCATAAGCTGTCCTTTACCATTTTGTGGGATGAAATGCGTCCACATTTCAAACAATTTGTCAGTTCCACGTACTGAATTCATTGTCAAATCTCATGGAAACAATGCATGGAAGGACATTTTCAACCACATTAACCCATCTCATACATGAAACTCAAAATTAGAGGCTATTTAGTTTGAGAAAATTGTCTTCCATTTTCCCTTTGTTATATATTTTCAAAAGTTTCTATATGAAATAGTGAAAACAGCTTTTTATTGTTTTCTGATTTACTTTTTTTTTTCTCATATAAACTTCAGAAAATAGGAAACAAATTTAAGTTTCAAATCTAAGAACACGACTAGTAAGAGTAGGTACGTTAGATATCTTTAGGCAATGCGACATGATTTGGCCTTCACTTTTGATTGCAGGGGTCTTGTCACTTTAATAAGTTATTAGGAATCAATTTAACTGCTTTGTAACACTAGGACTCGGGTGAGTGTTAGTCATACATAAAAAGAGATAAAAAGAACTGGTTTCTTGCTTTGCCAAAAGCAATCAAAGTGCTTTGACAGCTTTCCTTTTACTGATTGTTTCCTTTATTTGGTTATTTCCATTTTTCTTCTGTGTTATTCACCCTCTTAGTTTGAACTTCAGAGGAGTGTTTTTTCCATTACTGCTCATAACTGTTCAACTTTCGGGTACAATTTCTATGCTAATGAAATCAAGGCTGGATAATCAATAAAATAGCATGTTAATGACTTAGTTATGAATTTCTCCAGCAAGTTCAACTTTAACATTTAATTTTAGAATTTCAACTATATGTAATCTATGCTCTAAACTCCAAAGGAAAAGAAGGAAACTTTCCCGCTCATGGCTTTGTAAATCATGCTTGGCTAACGAACTCCACATCGAACAATAGCACTGAATCAGGAGGAATGATACATGAACCTGAATCAAACAATGTGTAAGTTTTTCTTGTCCAAGAAAAATGTTAAAAAACTAAAACCATGCAGAAAAAGAATATGTGAAAAGTGTCCTTGTCCATAAAGCAATGCATAATTCTGAAGATTACCACCAGTCTGATCAACCGCTAAACCCTAGCACTAGTTTAGATCCAGGCTACAGCAGCTTGGCATGCTTTCCTTGGTTCCTGCTTCTTTACAGAATTTGCTGTAAATATGTTTTCACTATTGTTTTATATTCATCTTTCTACAGTGATGTCTGGGCATGGTATTTTCCCAAATGATCTTTCTTTAAGAACTTAATTCAATGGTTCCAATTTCTCTATTATTGAGAAATAACTCTTGAAAATTATATATTTAACAAGTTCATGTGAGTTAGCAGAGCCACTATTAAGAAAACTTCCTGACAATTATCCTTTCCATAACATTAAGTGTGCATTTTTCTTGTTAATTCTCCTGCACTGCGAAGTTAACAGAAAAATAAAAAACAGAGAATATAGCACGCATTGAGTCTATTCTCTTCTCTTATTCTGCATTGTTATGTCACTTGCCAAGTGCCACAATCATCATACTAAGCTCTTGTATATTCAAAACTAAGAACATCCTAAACTAAAGTAACCAGTAGTTTTCCATGATAACACAATGGATGAAAATCAATTAAAGATAAAGAAAGCTCCAACATAATCTTTAATTGACCGAGCTTCACATAGTACAAAACAACCAAAAGCAATCAAAATTTCATCTCCATTTTCCTGGCAAACATAATGTCAAAAGAAAAAGTATTGTTTGGCAGCAGAAAACAAAAGGAAAGAAGTACTTGCCTCCTCGACAACCAGCTCCTCTTGAGCCATATCCAAGTTCTGGAGGAATCTTCAGGGTACGTTTCCCTCCTATGTTACCAAAAAGTAAACAATTTTACCTTGGTATGTCATAAAAGAATGAATTGACACCGATAAAAAAAAGTACCTGCAAGCATGGGAGGAACTCCATCACCTCCAATAATGCCTTCATCCCAACCTTTAATCACCTATTTGATTCATGGATAACTTTTAATTCCCGAACAAGACTGTACAGAAAAGGTACTCTATTGTTTGAGTACTTATGATTGGTGACGTTCATTAAATAAACATGGAAATTTACTCTATGGTTTTCATGAGCAAACAATTCTCAAGAAGCAATTTTACTTCTGATTTCACCAGTTATATCTACCCTAGAGAGAAATTTTCATACTATCAATTATCACAAACTATCATATGTTAAATTTGTTGATTTTGACTATAAATACTTCAAAAATCCTAACACACATAGTTTATAATTAGTTGTGATCAGTGTTGTATATTGCTGCCTATAGTTACAGTGTATGAAAAAAATGTAAAACATTAGTAATCATACCTCTCCAACACCAACGCGAAACGTTAGTGGCTTGCCACGATTATAGCTGCTGTCAAAAACTTTCCCATTCTCCAATCTCCCCACATAATGCGCCTGGAAGATAGCATATTGGTCAAACAGAACATAGGACTTTACTCAAAGTGGATAATGTCAGTAAATGACCAAAACATCCCAAGCTCAACACAGGCTCTATGTGAACCTTCACTAACACCACATTTTTTGTTACATTCCATCTTCAATGCATTAAGTTGGATGTATCACATATATATTTGTCTGCCTTACATCTATTGTTTTATTCAGATGTGAGAATATATAGTCTTATGTATACTATTAAATCCACTTACCACAAGAGACAGTAGTAGTCGTTTTTTTATGTGTATATGCATCTTAAAAAAATTTATACAACATAACATTAGTTTAAATGAGATTTACAACCACCTATATACTTTATTTTAGTTATATCTCTGTATGATTTAATCTTCAATATACTCTTCTACATAGAAGACTAAGCATCTAAAGAAAAAAAATAATTATTTACAAATGGTTTGATTGCAATTGATATTAAATAATACAATAGTTCCAATAAGTTTTATTATATAGTTTTCGAAGTATCCTAAAAGTAGGTTTTAATTAAATTCAACTAAAGTAGATTTTAGTTCAATCCAACTCACATATAGATTTTAGTTCAATCCAACTCACATATAGATTTTAGTTCAATCCAACTTCACAAAAATGAAGGTTTTGCAGTCATGACTTCCCTACTCTATTTTAATTCATATTTCTAAATTACTCCAACTATAACATATTATTAAAAGCATATGAAAAGAGTAAATAGGATATACATTAATAATATCATAATAAAAAATTTAGTGTAATCTAATAACAAACTATAGTAAGTTTTTTACTTTCTAATTTATTGACAATCTAAAAGTTTGCACAGTTCCATCCCATGACCAATAAACCTAAATGAAAATACCTTAATAAGTTTTCCCTTGACTGCCTGAGGACCTGCTCCCACAAGTTTATCACAGAAGGCAAGACCAGAAGGTGCCACTTGAAATTCACATGGAGTTTCAGCTGCTGGTGATGAATTTAAGGAAGAATAAGCAAGGACAGCATCAAATGCAAAAAGGCCTATGACAGTTCTTCTCTTCACGAGGCTCTCGTCCGGTGCCACTGTTACAGTTGTTGTCGGTGGTGGTGTTTGTGGTTGAAGTTGGAGAGCACATTTCACATGACGGTGGGAACTAACAGGAGATGAATAACTGTTACAGATTTGGGGTTTCAGGGAAGGAAGGCGTTGAAGGGAAGGGAGGCTTGTTCCAACGGAATAAGGTGCCGCTAAACCCATCTCCACCCGATAAACGAATGGTTCTAGTTCAAATTGTTTCACGTGGTTGCTTTAATATTAATAAAAAAAATGGCTAAAGAGAGCATTTTTAAGTTTTTTAAATCAGAAAGATAATTAATTATTTAATATTTACCCATATTGATTAAAATTTACCCGTATTGGCCATGATCATGGGAGCATCAAAATTATAATTTAAAATTTAAAACATCACAATTGAGAGATTTTTTACTACTTTAACTTTTCATAAACTAATTTCAAACTCCTAGAATATATAGAAGTGAAAAATCTAACCATATGGGAGGCCAAGATATGTCCTATTTCTTTTTTATTTAGACAAGGAACAAATTACTAACAAGCGATTAATTCAAAAAGAGAAATATCTTCATTTGAACTCATACTTATACCTTGTATACCTTATCAGCAAAATTAGAATCTTTAAAGCATACTTATGGAAAATATTTTAGTTGTAGTGTTGAATGTTCTTTTTTACAAACTTCGATGCTAGCTTCAGTGTACTTGGCTAGTGTGTGATTAGGAGTATCTATTAAAGGTTTTTCAATGTTAAAGTTAGCTCAAGTTCGATCAGTAAAGTAATTAATATTATAATAAATTCGTAGGAAAAGTTTCAATAACTATACTTTTAACTTGTATTTAAAGTTTTCTTCATAAACTTTTGATTAGAGTCGACCTAATCATGGTTCAATGCCTTTTAAACCTGATTACTGATCTGTTTAGATTTATTAGATGTTTAGGTGATTTTGATAGTGATTGATCAGTTTCATCCATGTCCAAACGATTAGTCATCTTATTGCGATCGATTTGTACCGATTAGTACATACAATACAAAAAACATGTTATGGTTGGATGCATGTAAGTACTATATTTTTTAATGTTAGCTCAATTCATTCAATCACAAGTGAACCAATCATATAGTAGTAAGTAATAAGTAATTATCGTTCTCCGAAAAGGATTGTGCAATACATGGCAATGATTGTAATCAATAACCAATTTAGACAAGAATATTTCCATAAATTGTGTTATGTTTAAAGAATTAAAACTTTGCAAAAACAATTAAAAATCTTTTTGGGATTTTTTTCAAACACTTAGAAAACAAAATATATTAATAACAGATATGATATGTTATTGTTAGGGTTAAACTTTGTCAAATCTCCCTCACATGCATTTAATCACTCCACTTCTCTCCATTTTAATGCTAATGTCAACTCACAAATTTACTCAAACCCTAATTCCTCACTAGAATGATCCCAAGTTTCATCATTAAAAGTCAATTTCTTGAACCCTCAATAAGTAATCTTTTTTCAATGGGTTTTAAACAACTAATGAGTCAAGCTCCTAAGTACAAGCTTCATTAGGTATTTTGTTTCAGTTCTGGATAGAGTTGTCAAAGTGGGTCACAACCCGCGGGCCAACCCGGCCCACCACGGGTTCGAGCCGAGTTGGGTTTGAAAAAATTGTATTTTTTTACGCGGGTCAAATTTCAGTCCGGCTCATTTACGGCTCATTTAAACCCGGCTCATGCGGGTTGAACCAGTGGTGGGCCAAGTTGCCCACCAACCCACCTACCTAATTTTATTTTATTAAATTTTAATTTTAGTCTTATAAAAAAATATTTATTATTTTTTTTGCGTGAAAAAAATATTTAAATTCTTTATTTTCAAACTTAATTAAACATCCATGTTGTGAGTGAAATTTGTTTAGATTTGAATTATAGAAAGTTTGTAAAAAATTTTCATTTAAAAAAATTGTAATTAAGTGAGCCAGTGAGCCAACCCGTGGTGGGTCGGGCCGGGTTCGAATTTTTCTGGCTCACTAATAAATGAGCCGGGTTGGATTAACTCACTAAGTGACCAACCCGTGGTGGGTCGGACCGGGTCGGGCCGAGTGGCCCGTTTTGACAGGTCTAGTTCTGGATTACAAAAGATATCTTCCAATACTCAATGAATCAAATATCAAGTTGTGGATAAACCACAACAAGCATAGCAACAAAATATTAACATTGAATAGAAAGACATGAATATATATATATACACACACAATAGTACCAATTACATGATAGTTCAATTGGTTACATCTAATCCAAACAAAATGGGTTTATCTCTTCATTATCATGGAGTGACCAAAAGGAAAAGATGAACAATGGTGGAAGATGAAGATCCAAGAAGAAGAATTTAAAGTACTAAATATTTCCAACAATCCACCACCTAATTTAAACACTAAAATAAAATATATCATATTTCAAAACAAAATATAGCATAAACCTTTTTGGTTTGAGCCTTATAATTAATTCTTATAAATTTCTATTCGAGAAAATGTAGAGACTAAATTGTCTTAAGCTATATTTCCTATAACTGGGTTTTAGTATATAACATACAATATTGATGTTCATTTTAAGTTCTAATAAGTGGTAGGACATTACAACCTTGTGCATGTATCTTATTACATAAATATCACTTAAAGACTTACTCATGTTTTACAATGATGGTCTCACTATCACTAACAAAAACTTAATTTATCATTTAAAAAAGAGTTAAATATGTTTTTAGTTCTTCAAGTATCATGATATTTTGAGTTTCGTCCCTCGTTTAAAGATTTGTTCATTTTCATCCTCTTCCTTAAGAAAGTCAAATTTTTAGTTTTCAAAAACACGTTAAATTTTCTCTGAGGTGACTAAGAGTGTGTCATGTATAATGTCAACTTTTATTTTCCACGTTTCAATTTTTTGTGTGAAATCGGAATACGGGTTTATTTCGTTGAAAAATTAGGATTCTTTAAATTTGATGTTGGACTTAGAAGATCAGAGAGGCGAAGAACATTGTCGTCAACAATACCATACTCCTTGATTCGGGCTATCTCTTTGCCATCGGAAACCAACTTCTGCTTTTTCACCACGAAGCCTTCGCACTGCTGAATCCTCATTTTCACCGAAGCAATGGAATCAGACTTCAACACGCGCATTGGGGTTACAACGCCATCCACAATTAGGTAAAATCAAGATTGGCTCACCAGAACAATGTCCCGACTGCCCTTCATATTACCCCTTCTCTTCGAAAACTGAACTCAAAGCAAACTCAGCAATTCAAATATCTCAAAGTCAATCACTCTTTTATCCTTTTTCTTGTTCCAGGTTCCCAATTTGCCTTACCTTATCCTACTCGTTTTCTGCTTTACTCTGAAATTTGTTTTTTGATGATACAACTCAATGGGACCCAAAGAAACAAAACAAAGAACCTGTTTTTGAGGTGCCCAGAAGGAAATTTTGATTGTGCTGTGTGATGGAATGAAGAATAATGGTAATAACAAAAACAAAAGCAATAACTCTCAAATAAATGGTGGAAGTGAAGCAAGCGAGAGAGGGGACTCTTACCAAGAGGAAAGAACCAAAGGAAAAAGTGAGAGAATGAAGAGCTTAAAAAGAAAGGATGGTAGCAGAGAGCTTTTCTGCAATATGATTTTAGATAAATACTAACATGTTTAGTGCTAGATCGAGGAATTAATTCTCACTCCAACATCAAATTTAAACAACCCTAATTTTTCAAGGAAATAAACCCTTAATCTAATTTCAGAAAAGAAAAATAGGAACGTGAGACACACTTAACATGAAGCTGCCATCAGAAATGACACATTGTTAGCTACCTTAGAGAAAAGTTAAGGTCGTTGCTTTTTTAAAACTAAAAATTTGAGTTTTCTAAGAAAGAAAGACGATAAAAATGAACAAATCAGAATAACGAAACTCAAAATAGCATAGCAACTAAAACCTATTTAATCTTCTAAAAAATAATGCAACGTAACAAACATAATTTTATATTTAAAATTTAATATATATATATATATATATATATATATATATATTAAAAATATATGATTCAAATAAAAAAATACAATGTAAAATAATAATTATATTTAAATTTAAATTGAGAAAAAACATAAACAAAATAATAAATATTGTTCAAATTTTAAATTTAAATAAAAATAAAACTTTCAATCTGAAAAATACACTATAATTAAAAAAATCAGAAAAATAAGAAATTTTTAATATAATATAATTTTCATGGTGTTAAAAGTTCAGAATTGTTTTTTTACTATTAATATAATATTGCATAAACTTTGTTTAAATAAAATAAACTGCATTTATAAAATAAATAAACAAAATTATTTTATCAAATAAAATAAATTGTGTTTAAATAAAATAAACTATATTTGAATAAAATAAACTTCATTTGATTTTTAAAAAAAATTATTTCAAAGTTAAGATACTTTTTTTAAGATTCTTCCTTTGTCAACTTATTCCAAAAACTTCTATCTTCTGTGCTCTTCTTCGTTTTTTTTTTGTTCTTCTTTGTTCTTCATCTTTCCATTTTTTTCATATATAGGGTTTTCTATGTTTTTTTTTTCTTTCTTCCACAACATATTTTTTCTTCCACACAGGTGTCTTCTACTACGAAATATTTCTTCTTTATTGTTCTTCTCTATAATTGATATGAAGATCTCTATGGGATTTATAGAGTAGTTTTTTTTTTCTTCTAAAATAGGATATGGGAACATGCCATTTTTTCATTCTCTGGATTTATGTTATTTTTGTTCAAGTTATCAGCTCATTTCAAAATTTTTTATTTAGTGACCAAATAAATTGGTTACTAAATGTTTATATTTTTTCCACCAATTTAGAAAAAAAATATTTTAATTAAATTAAATTTATATTAGCGACCCAATTAACAACCTTATTTATCAACATAATTCATATGCAAAATTGGTCTTCATTGCTTGGACGTGACCAAATTTTAGTGTTTCATTAGCAACCAACATTTCAATGGTTGTTTAGCATCAGAATTAGTGACCATTTTTACAACACAATGCGATCACAAAATTGGTCTTCATTTCTTGGATATGGCAAAAGTTTTAACAACTAATTAGCAACACAATTTTTGGTGGCTATTTAGTAATTGAATTAAAAGTTGGGCACTAAGAGCTTTACGATTAGGGTTTTGCTACCACCTATTTTTTGTTGTCATTTCATTTGTAAAGACCTTTAGCGACCGATTTAAGCCTTTTAGTGAACAAAAAAAGTGGTTTCTAAAATGATTTTTTTGCAGTGCGACTTAACCATGTCATCTCCAGCATGTCCAAGAAGAGGTTCGTGTTTGACCCATAAATGTATATGACGTGATGTCATGCACAATAAATCCTTCTTTTTTGCGTCCATATTCATGTTGTGTTAGAAGCACAAAAATGTCACTTTTGTGTTGCGTCCGAACTTCATAGGATGAGTGTCCATTGTTGCAACTAATTAATGGACTTTAGTTTTATTTTCCTCAATTACTCAAGTACTTGTTGACGCATCAACCCTTCAGTAAGCAAATCCACAATATTTCTTTATGACTTTACAAAGTCAAGAGAAATAATACCATGAGTAAGTAAGTTTCTCATTGATTTTTGTCTCACTCTTATATCCCTTCTTTTTTCATTAAGATTTTTGTTAGAAAATTTATATATAACAACTTAAATGTTAGAATGCATTGAAAATATGAGGAATAGACTTGTTTCATATTGGTAAATCGTATAGATTTTTTTAAGAAATTTTGCCTTAACAATAGCAATATCTAAAGTAGTATTCTCTATTTCCATGAAATAATAGTTTGAGTAGTAGATTTATATGATATTGCATCTCTATCCAAAGTAAAAACATAACAACAATTGACATTGTGATATCAAAATATGTAACTCAATATGCATCAATATATTCTTCAATAATCTTATGAAATTTCACATAATGAATGTCATAAATAGAAGCATCACAAATAACATTATCACATACTAAAGGCATTCACCCGTAAAATATATTCTTCAATAATCTTATGAAATTTCACATAATGAATGTCATAAATAGAAGCATCACAAATAACATTATCACATACCAAAGACATTCACCCGTAAAAGACTTACTTGAAAATGACTTATTCATATCCATAACAAACATTTTATATAATATTATTTTTAGATTTCGCAATAAAAAGAATAATGAAAATTAAGTAAAATAAAATTTTCTCTCTAACGTTAGAAAATAGAAAAAAAAATAGAAAATAATAATAAAACAAAGATATGGACACAAAAATTGATCAAATCAATTATTTCTTATTACAAACAATAATAATATATGATAAATTTTAAATGAAGAAAGGACGTTTGAGTTGAGATATTAATCCTTAAAGTGAAAATGGTCTCACCACTGCTCATGACAAGACAAAAATAATATGCATTTTTTCTTCCTAGATATAATAACTCATTAAGTCAATAAATGCAACAAAAAAATCTCTCAACTTTATGAACACTAATATTTTAAAAAATAATATAAAACAAAGACTAAATACTCGTCTATATAAACTATCGTATATGTTGTATATTTTCTTCATACAAATAGGTGTATTTATTGACACAAGAGATTAAATAGTAACCAAATTGATTCAAATAAAATAACAAATAATAATAATAATTATTAAAGTAAAATAAATGTAATACATTTAAAAATATTTATTTATGAATAATATTTACCAATAAAATTAATAGTGCATAAAAATATGAGTAAATGGTAAGATAATTTATTTATGTATTAATTTTTTAAATTATATAAATATTTTCAAAAGAACAAACACAAATGATAACTACATCAACAACCTTAGCAAGTTTTAGAGAGATTTTCGGGACCATTTTGAAAGGTTTTCATAATTTATTTTAGCTTCTAGTAGCACGACTTATCATAAAGGAACTCTTCTTTGCTTGCCAAATATGACACCTTACATTTTTACCCTTTAGCTCATTTGTGTTATTTAGTTAACACACTTGGTAAGACCATTACTATTGAGAGGATCGTTATATGAGACCATACTTTTCTTTTTGTGACTCTCTTTATACAACATTATTTTTATCATATTCTTACAATTTCTACTCTAATGCAAAAATCTTATAATATTCACTTTTAATAATTTTTATTTACTTATTAGCATAAGAAATATTCTTAAGATAAAAAAAATCTTTTATTCTTATAATTTAAAATCTTGTTTAAAAATCTAAAATCTAAAATTTTTTTATATAACATTAACACGCTTTATGGAAAATGTATCTTATAAAACCTATATTATAAACTTATATCCTATATATGAACTTTACACTACCTATGTTCTTGGGATTTTTTTCTTGGACCAATTCTTGATTTTATTAACATCATTGGTTCGAAAGAAAATTTATTTTCCATAATATACCTTTTTACTATTCATGTGGAAAATTCGATTTGCGGAAAAACAAAATCTGATCATGGTTATGTTTCTGGTGTAGACTTTCGACTCTCCATACAATATATTATTATCTTAATTTTTCTATTACCATACCATAATTCAAAATATATTTAAATTATCTTATTTATTATATTTATTCTTCAAAACTTTTACTCCTAACTGATTTATAAATATTAAATTAAATATATTTTTTAATTTTAAATTCACATCACACTATCAATAAATAAATATATAAATTATAATAAACATTTTTTTAAAATTATTCAATTTCTTAAAATTAGAAAGTAAAACCTGCCTAAAATTTAGTTACCAGGGTGCAAAATTCCACGTTAAACCTTTTTTATCCTGTCGATTTAGGCAATTCTATTATGGCTATTATGTCCCTCTCTCTTTTGTAAATTAAGTACCTTCACTTCGGTAATTGTTTCTCTATATCTTTTGATTTATTTCTCTTCATTGTTTATTTTTTATTTTTTAATCTGTAAGGTTTTGTTGCTTTTTGTTTTTAAAAATCTCAATCCCCTCAACGATTTTTTTTTTCATTTGATTAATTATTTTCTTTTGCATGCTCTCTTTATCTTACAATTTTTCAAGGAATTCATCAACGTTGACTATAACGTTAATTCTTCCCATAATTAAACTATATGCTAATAATATTCCAACTTATTTATGATGTGATTTTAATGTATACATAATTGTTTATATTGGTTCCTGATGAATATATATCCTTTATTTTTTATTTATAATATTTTAAATATTATTAAAATAAATTACCTTTTTAAATAAATGGTTACAATGTATCAATGTTAGTCTAAATAAAAACACAATAACACAGTACAAATACAAACATAATTTTAAAAAGAACAGAAACTCAACACAATCAATAGTTTGAAAAAAAAACTATTTGAATTTTAAAATTTAAGAAATTTTTTTAATTTTATTTTCCACAGTTATTTTCTAAGTTAAGAGTTTTTCTTTTCGCCAAAGGAAGAATGGAACACGGCTTGAAAAACTTCAAGGATTGGGCCGGCAGCCCATATAGGCCCACCCATAATTCATTTGCTGTAAAAGACTATTCTATCCTCGTGCAATTTCCCTTCTCATATTAAAACCTAACAAAGCCTCACGCAGTAAACCGCGCCTCTTTCACAGAGCACAGTCCGCAGCCGGAGTTTGCATTCGTTTCTGGTGCTGTCTGTTGATTCCACTAACCAAACAAGGCAGGTAAACAAACATCCTTATTTTGTGTTCATTATCTCTTTGTATTAAATTTCGTGTTCAACTTTTGCCTTTATAAAGGAAGAAAAAATAATGGACTTGTTCAAGATTATTTTTTGTAAAGTGTAGTTGAATATTATGGTTTCGGGTACTTTGGGGAAGGATTTTGATTGCTATTATATATTATTTTTTTACATGTTTCATGCGTTCCTTCTGAACTCGTGTTAGTGTTAGGTTAATTCATTTTGTTGGATACCTCGTGCTACCTATGTGTGTAGTTTGATCAGTTCTATGGCGTCTTTGTGGAACGCGGGCAGAGAATTTCATGGAATTCATTTGTCGTCCGTATATACAAGATGTTGTTCTTAAATTTGGATTTCAAATTGATTCTATTAATTTTGAAATATCTGAATCAGTGGAATTTATTTAAATAAATTGTAAAATTTGTGCCATGTACTAGAATTCATTAAATTGAATTACTAATTACCGATGAATTTTTTTCTTAGCAGGCCCCAAGTAATACTGTGAAATCCATATTGAAGTATAGCAAGGTGAAAGAAAGTACAAGAGAATGGCAAAGTCTTTGAGATCAAAGAAGGAGAAGAGGCTGAGGGCAATTCGAAGGGAGCTTGTTGAACCTTTCTATGACAAGAAAGAAGCTGCTAAGCTGGCTGCCCAGGAGGCTGCTCTTGCTGCACCGAAGTTGGAGGTTCCTTCGAAATCAAATAATACCATGGAAGTGACCACTTCCACTAGCAACACCAACATGGGTAGCATATCACTTCTTTTACTTAATAATTCATTATTTTATACCTTCCCTCTTCTAGAGTACTATTGATATGTTTGTTTTTATGATATAATGTTATTTATATATATGTCGAGGTTGATTAGAGTGAATTCATCTTGTTCTAATTGTTACTATGCTCTACATGAGTAAGCCAAGAGTTAAATCGGTCACTCTGTTCTTCATGCTGATTGGAACTGTGTTTAAAAGATGGCGTTGCTCTATCCTGCTTATCATTTGTGATCTTTCTGAGCACCAACCATATGGTTGTGAAAGCTATGTTGCATAGTAAAAATGTTTTGCTAAATGTCCCAAATGCATACTTTCCTTTAGTTATTTCTTGGCATCTGATAACCTTGCAATAAAAATCTAATAAATTCTGTTTGCTTTTAAATTTCAGAGGTGGAGATGGCTGACAGCAGTCAAATCATGGCTTCCTTAAAGCCTGTTGGTGGAATAGGGAAGAAAATGAAAAAGAAATTGAAAATAGCTAAAAACAAGCGCCGTGGTAAGGGAAAGATCGGGAAGCGCAGAATATGACTCCAAGTAAACAATGGTAATGATATGTCATTTATTTGCCGCATGAATTCTTACATTACATTTTCACACTGCACATTACATCCATTGGTTTCTTATTTTGGAAATTTAACTATCAAGATTTATAGAGACATGCAAGTTAATCAAATATCTAGTTTTTAGTTAAGAATGTTAAATCTATCTGTTAGTCTCTGGTATGTTTTAGGATTTTTTAAATATGTCTCGATAATTTAAAACTTTTTAAGTAGGTCCTGTATATTTAGCCAAAAGTAGCTGTATATTCCTGATCAATGATCGTTTTTAATACGGACCTGTTTCAAAATTTCAAATAGTTTAGGAACAATGTTTCTTGTTTTTCTATATTCTTAATCCTTTAACTGTTTCGTAATTTTTAAATAGATTCTGTACATTATTGGGGATTCAAAATTTCCACCTAGTTTAGAAAGAACCTTGACATGAGGATCCACCAATTTTAAGGAACAAATTCTTGATCTACTAAATCACTAATTCAGTATGTTATGGCATTTTGACTTTATAATTTATGTGACTTTTTTACTGTTATAGACTACTTTTGAACTTTATTGATGTGAGTAGACCATCACGAAACTTTTTACAATTTCTCTTTACATTTCTTTTTACGAAAGACTAAATTCTTGATGGTCTACTCACGGCAATAAAGTTCGTAAGTGATGTATAACAGTAAAAAAGTCACATTCGTAGTTAAAGTCAAAATGCTATGACATACCAAATTAGTGACTTAGTAGATCAAGAATTTGTTCTTTAAAATTGGTGGAACCTCGGGTCTAGGTTGTTTCTAAACTAGGTGGAAATTTCCTGATGGTCTACTCCAATAAATATCAAAAGTAGTCTATAACTATAAAAAGTTTACGTATTAGCTACGTATGAACCTTGGATGCCTGGTATCATAAACATACAAAGCTATGGAAAATACATATAAATTTAAGATATAATGCTGTTTCGATATGTGGACATATATACAAGATGAAATCATGTGATATTTAGTGTAAATTTTGAGAACTGGGAGTACCTTTAGGAACTTTTTGATAAGACTTCAAGAGTTAACTTTGATTGATCAACCAAAAGTCTAAAATTATATATGTGAAGAGAGATCAAGTGACTCTTGGAATAGTTCTAAGAGTGTATCCTCCCTTCTGACTTGTTTATTTTCTTGAAGTCTAATGGTTATAGTGAATAATCAGTCTTAACCTTTAATTTTGAAGAAAAATGAATGGCAAGATGTTGAATAACTCTTTTAGGATTACTCTTACAACTTGATCCCTCTTAATATGTTTTTTATAATATAAGTAAATCTCATCATTCAAATACATACAAAAATTTTCAAAATTAGTTTAAAATATCTGCAGGATAATATATCGATTTGATTAGAATTTAAATTGTGAGAAGTTGGTAAAGGTTACCAAATTTGACCTTTGGTATCATCTGATTGTGTCGTGTCTTGTTATTATGAATTTAATAAATAGAAGAAATGTTTTGTTGAAAATCAGTTTAACTTTCCAACATTATATCATGCTTTATTCCGATGATTAACTCTGCATTACATTATTAGTTGTGAAAATCTTGGCATTTTCCTGCATAACTGTTTGTGCAAAGTGCATATTTTGCACGAGCTTTGTGGATTGTAAGTTGGCCTAAGCAACCTTCATTGTTCTTTGCTTTTATAGGTTGTATTGAAGCTGGTTAAGAGCTCCTGTGCTTTTTGTCTTGATTCATGAATAGTGTTCAAATTTTGACAGAAGATGAAAACCATTGAAATCTCTATTGTAAGCTAAGAACCCTTATGAAAATGGCCTTGAAGAACTAG
Organism: Vigna umbellata; assembly: GCF_029865625.1. Lineage (NCBI taxonomy): Eukaryota > Viridiplantae > Streptophyta > Magnoliopsida > Fabales > Fabaceae > Vigna > Vigna umbellata. The sequence goes on along the minus strand of NC_142165.1, from coordinate 60,768,370 downwards.
CCAGCCATTTGAATTCCTATATGAAATTTACTTTTGAAGTTTCTACCATAATTTAGCACACTTTTACAAATTTTATTATTGGACGTTAAACTTTATGTGAATCTTAAAATGATACATATTTTATTATTAATTGACAGTCATTACTAAAGGTTCACAGACGTTGTTAAAATTATACATACATATTTTCAGTCTAAAGTGAATATGTATTATATTTTAAATTAAATGTGTTATATTACTTGGTTTTTTTAATTTTATAAATATTATTACTTTTGTCAATATTACTACTTAAATTTCAAAATTTTACATTGTTTATCATTTACTTAATTGAATATTAATTTACTAATGGTGTGATATGTTACTAATAAATTAGAAAATGTTTGATTTCATGTTATATGGGTTAGAAATAATTCTGTACAATCTTTATTTTTTAAATAAGAAACTACTTATTTAATGCTTTATATATATATATATATATATATATATATATATATATATATATATATATATTTGTTTTTTGTTTTTTGAATGCAAATAAATAAAAACAATTGTATGATAAAATTATTTTAAAATATTTTAGCGAAATTATTTTAATTTAATTCGTGATAATTTAAATATAAAAAATAAGAATTCTCAATATGATAATTTTTCAATAATTGAATTTAAAAGCTGCTTTATTAAAATTATGAAAGTATTTCAGAAGATTCATATACAAGTACATAAATTTTCTAGTAATATTATTTTTGATTCATAAATATTTTAAGTAATTTGTATTTATATATTTATCTCCTTTATGTTAATGTTGTTTAAAAATCGTTAACGTATCAGAAAGATGAAACATGAAGATAAAATTTGAAAAATAAAAACAATAAAAATTGTGAAGTTAAATATTTAGTGATAAAATATATGCACTAAGCCAATCAAAATATGAATTTGATTTTCAATGAAAAATGTATCGTTTTGTTTCGACTTTATTTTTTGTTTTAATAATTTGAAAATAAATATTGAAAATAATAATATAATAGAAATGTTTGAAAATAAAATTAAAATAAAATTTTTTTATTTCTCGCTCTCATAGCCACGAGTCACTGGTCTCTGACAATTTTTGCTCGGAGAATTGCTGTGTTTCTCCATCGTAGTAACGTGGAATTGCTGAAGCAATACTTGTCATGGATGCTATGCAACTATATCATAGTCTACAATGATTATTAACAAATGCACAAACTTAAAGCTCAAAAAGAGAAATGTTCGTAAAAATCGATCATCTATAAAATGATGCAGAGGTCCCTATATTCTATATCAAATAACTTCACACCATTGTCAACTATGTTAATTATGGTTAATAAATTTAAAGATAATCAATTAGTGAATGGATAGAAACTTCATATACTTAATTTTTCTTTATTAAAAGATATGCTTCTAAAAGAAAAATACACTACCTAACTAACTTAAACTATAAAATGAAAAAGATATTTTTATCAATCAGTATAAAATATAAAATTACACATACGTATCCTAGTAAAATAATTGAAAATTATATAGTAGTTTTAATGATTGAATAAAAATACCAAAATACAACTTATCACGTTACGATGTGAAAGACAAATATTAATATAATGGCAATTACATGATAAAGATAGTCTTTATATAAAAATTGTTTAATATCTTGCAATCGTTCCAAAGGTTAAACTTTGGTTTACTTGAAATGATTAAAAAATAAACAACTTTTTTTTTTAAATAACGTGTCATCTACCACGATGAAAACATAGTATTTGTAGGGTTTCCTAGTTGCTGTGCAAGCATTGATATGAGTTTTTCTTGAATTGGGCTGTATATTTATGAGGTAAGGGAAGTTAGAGTACTTTGATTTTTGAATTTTTTTATATCTATATCTATATATCTATATATATATATATATATATATATATATATATATATGATAAGTATGTGAATCATGAGTGTTAAACTAAAATTCTGTTTTAAGGTATTCTTGAGATGTATTTTGAATGTTATGGTGTGCAAATCGTTAAACAATGAAATTTAACTTGATTGAATGATGTTTAATGTGTGATTGGCTGTGTTAGAAGTTAGAAATCTCTGATAATATGAATTGGTTATGAATTGAGTCATCTTGATGTGGTTTAGAGTAGTTTATGCTTGTTTTAAGTCAACCTGGAGGAAGTGAGGTAGTGAAAATGAGAACTAGGAGTTAAGGGCTAAATTGGTGTGGTGGGATAGTTTGGGTAGGTCAAATGTGACTTGTTTGAGTCACCAAAATGGTCAAAAACATGTTCAAAGTGGTAGATTGTGATTTGAGTCCCTAAGTTGATGAATTTGATGTTTTAGAGTAAGAATTGATCCATACACACTTTAGATTGATAGTAGGAAGGTTTGGAATCACTTAGGCAAGTCTAATTAGGTGTATAATACAATCTAGGAGTGTTAGAAGTTGAGAAAAATAGTTAGAAATTGTAAATGGTGTCTGAGTTGCATACTTCTGCAGAATTTCGTTCTACAGATTATGCAGACTCGCTGAGCGAATGGTTTCGCACAACGAGTCCTCATAGCGAGATGCTCTCTGCCTGGGCATTCGCACAGCGAGTTAGTGCACTATGCGAATGGTTGGAAAGGGTTGCTCCCTGCCTGATGATTCGCATAGCGAATCTGGGCGCTGTGCGACTGGTGATGGTTTGGGATCACTGCCAATTTAATTCGGATAGCAAAAGGGGGCGCATAGCAAGTGATTGAGGGTTTTGGTCTCTGTTTGGGCTTTCACACAGCAACCTGGGACGCTATGCGAGGGAATGAGGTCTGGTACCTCTGCGACTTAACAAGGAGACATGTCGCTGTGCGAGAAACTCCTGGTTTCGCCTTGCGAATAGGATGCGCAGAGCGGCAGGTCTGAGTTAGTCTACTCTTTATTTCTTTGTCTTGAGTTGAATTAAGTTAAGTGTTGTATGCATGGTGAAGTATATTTGAGGGTGTATGATAATATATAATTCAGTATTATTATGAGTAAATTTACAAGGAAAAGTATGTGATTCAAAGTGGTGAATGTAAGCTTCAGTGTAAAATCTCTTAGTGAGATTCCGGGTTGTTTAAAATGAATTCAGGAGCTCAGTCCTTGGGGTTATCCTGAAACTCCAATGGTCTTTCATTCTCAAGTAGAGAAGATTGAACCATGTCGTGAGGAGTAGTAGGAGGTCTTAGTCTTGGAGGCTTCTAGTATGCTCCAAGGCGTGGTACAGACTAAGGGTGAAACCCATTGGCAATGACTTTCCAAAGCAGTAGAGGCCACCACGAGTGCATGACCCGCCATAGCTCGACAATCATTTTAAGTCCGGACAAGTCAAGTCTAGAATATAACATGCTAGGATGTTTGATTTTAGTTACTTCGCTTGATTTATCTTGAGTATGTCATGTGCTATTAATTTGTATGTTTTCTTTTATATCTAGCTTACCCTTATGCTTGTGTTTGTATCTTGTATGTTTGGTGTTCTTTCTGTGCAATGATCATCCTATGAATGTGAGCAGAAGGAAATGAGGTGCCTCTGGAGCAGGCTTTAGAGGGTGAGGATGCTACTGCTTAGTTTAGTTAGTTTTTTATTTTGGGAGTATAGTTTTGTAATACTTTTATGTATATAAAGTTTTAAATTCTACACTTATTTTGGATGACTTAAAGTTTATACTTTATCTTCGTGTATTTAATTGTTTTATTTTATTATTTCTGTGACTACTATTATATAGTTTATTATTATATTTTGAGATGTTACAACTTTTGTCTAAATTTTTAATTATTATTTTGTCTCTTAATTCTTTGTATTGTAAGAACCTATATGTTTTTTTATATCATACGGTGATATATTAGATCAAAATATATAATAGAAGAAATTGAATATATAACTACAAATACACAAGTTGTAAATTTGAGAAAGATAATAAATAAGACTCAACTGAAAAATTGAATTTATCAAATACCTAATTTAAAAGAAAGAAAATATTAAAATACTTAAAAAATGTTGATAGGAAAACGGAAACATTTTTATATATTATATCAAGCCATTTATATGATCTATTGAAGTAAAATTCTAAAGCCTCTTACACTATTGAAAATGAAAAAAAAAAACAAAAACAAAAAACACTTCCCTTTACTTATTTTCCCTCTTTCTTTTTAAGAAAAAGTATACAAATTAAATAATAGCAATATCTGGTTAAGGGAAATGATCATCCTCTTCTTAAAAAGAATCTATCTTCACGTATACGACTAACAGAAAGGCTTGAACAATTAGACAATTAAAGGAATTTTATAGCAGTTTAACTGTAAGTACAACCATTGATTCTCCATTTGTCTATTACCACTTGTCCTAACTATATTATTTTTATTGTTTATTATTATCGTCTGTGCTAATTAAACAACTATATATTTTTATTTGTAAACTTTGTTTTTTCTTCTTTCTTTGGTATCAATGGCCACTATTTGAAGTGGAAAAAAAACGTAAAATAAAATACAAGTAGAATAAAAACGTTATTTAAATATAGATAACTTACAAAGAAAAATTGTTGTATAATATAAATTGAGTACTATTTCACTTGTAATATATGAATGGTAAGTACACGATAAAAAGATTTGATTTGATAAAAGGAAATATACCATAGCAAAGTTTGAGGAGAATATTTGGTTAAGAACAGTTTACGAAATATAAACTGTATATGCATGATAACTTTAGGTATGAATGCGTAGAAATTTATGGCTATTTCTTGTTCACTAATAATAAAGGTTCAAGGAACAGAATAAAAAGTTAGACTATCGTGTCCTTTGATTTTATAAATTAAATATATCAAGTTAAATGAGTTCTTATGGTCGTAAATGTATCATATTCTTTATCATACAAGAGAAATTAATTACATTACTTTTAAGTTATTGATGATTTTGAGATGTGTAACATGTTTGTTAAATGGTATGATATAGTTGAAATTGTTGAATTTGGTTGGTGATGGATAAAAGATTTTGGCACACAAAAGAAAGATAACGTGTATGTATTTTTTATTTTAATGAAAATATATAAGGGTTAAACAACATATTTAGTATACAAAGACACAAAGCATAAATGGTAAAACAATAGCAAGATAGTTGTCATATGTAATAACTTTACAAGTTTGGTTTAACAACATGTAAACATTCTAAAACATTCTAATACACCTTCTTAAGCCAAATTAGATTGTTCCAATAACACCAATAAGCTTACTGAGACTCTTGAGTCTTTCGAACTTCAGAGCCTTAGTTAGAATATTGCATCTATGTCTTGCAATGGCACAACTTTAGCCTTTCATTCTTGACTTGATCACGAATATAGTGAAATTTTGTTTCAATATATTTACTCCTTCCATGAGAGGCAGAGTGTTTAGCTAGATCTATTGCAGATTTGTTGTCAATACAAAGTTGTATCTTCCTGGAAATTCCATCTTTAATCCCTCCATCACAGACTTTAGCCAAAATAGCTTGACATGTTGCCTCACATGCTGCTATATACTTTGCTTCATAGGAGCTTAAAGCTACAACAAGTTCCTTGGTTAAACTCCATGATATTGGTGAGTTTCTAAGAAATAACAAATAACCCTCTATGCTTTTCATGTCACACTTATCCCCACACCAATCTACATCAGAATAAGTTGTTATTCTCATTTCCACACCTTCTCTTCTTCATGGAAAAAGAATACCATAGTTGTGTGTCCCTTGTATGTACCTTTGAATCCGTTTTACATCATTCAGATGTGATGTTCTTGGATTCTGCATGCATCTGGTCACAAGACCAACACTGTAACTCATATCTGGCTTGTGTTGCACAAGTATCTTAGGCTTCCTACCATGCTTCGATAGACAATAGAGTCTACAACCTCCTTTTTTGGATCATTTTCAAGTCTCAAGCCTATCTCTATAGGTGTATTTTCAACTTTTTAGCGACCTTCTTTAGCAACTTTTTAGCATAGCGTGACTGATGCATCACTAACCCCTTCTCAATTTCATCAAACTCTATGTCAAAGAAGTAGTTTAGTCTGCCTAAATCACTAATTTCAAACTCAATTAGCATGTGCATTTTGAAATTCTGAATTAGCACTTCATTACTTCTAGTAATCAGCATATCATCCACATATAGACATACTATCAGTCTTTCAACTCTTCCTTCTCTTTAACTATTATGCACATAAACACCATGTTCTAAAACACACCTTTCAAAACCAATATTGCCCATGAATTGATCAATCCTTTGATTCCCTGCTCTAGGGGTCTGCTTTAGCCCATACAACGCCTTTTTCAACTTGTACACCATTCCCTATTGCATCTCAACTTCGAACCCAGGGGGCTGCAATACATAGACATCTTCTTCCAGCCTTCCATTTAGAAAAGCTTCCTTCACATCTAATTGATGCAATGACCAACCAAGATGATTCGCTAAAGCCACTACAAGTCTCACCGTTTCTATCCTAGCTGTAGGTGTATACACCTCACCATAGTCTATTCCAACCTTTTGTAGAAATCCCTTTGCAACTAGTCTGGCTCTATATCTAACAATCTCTCCTTGTGGATTTACTTTGGCTTTGTAAACCCATTTTAGATCTATCGACCTTTTATCTGCAAGTAACTTTGCCAATTCCCATGTTTGATTTTTCTCAATGGTATCTATCTCTTTTTGCATTGCTTTCAGCCACTTATCATCTGAAGCAACTTGCTCAAAAGTAACAGGTTTAGCTTCAACTATAAGTGCATAATGAAAAGGATTACCTTCTGAAGTGACTGCAGCCTCATAGTCCTTCAAATGTGATGGTAGTTGTGATGTTCTAGAGGATCTTCACAAGTTTCCTCCTTGATCAGTAGACTTCTCTTCAACTGGATTAGATTTATTTCTCAAAATCTTGTCCTCCAACTGAAGAGTTATATTTTTTTCTCTACATAGAATTCCAATCCCAAAATCTATCCTCATCAATTATCACATCTCTGCTTATAGTTGCTTGTCCTGTTTCTGGATTGTACAACTTATAACTACTAGTTGCATGATAACCAATTAAAATTCGTGGTACTCCCTTATCATCTAGTTTTCTCCTCAACTGATTTGGTACATGCTTGAAGCAAATCGAGCCAAAAACTCTTAAATGCTCTACATTTGGCTTGATGGTACTTCAAGCTTCCTTTGGAGTAATATTCTTCAACCCTTTTAGTAGGTGTTCTATTTAGAATGTAAGTTACAGTCAACACTATCTCACCTCATAAGAACTGTGGCAGCTCCTTGCTTTTCAACATGCTTCACACCATATTTAATATTTAGCGGTTTTTCCTCTCTATAGTGTCATTATGCTTTGGTGTGTAGGGAGGAGTCAACTCATGAATTATCCCTCCATCATCACAATACTTCTTAAAATTTGCTGAGGTGTACTGTCCACCTCCATCTGTTCTTAACACTTTCAACTTCCTATCACTTTGCCTTTCAATCATGTGTTTAAACCTTTTAAACACCTCCAGAACTTCACTCTTCCTTTTGAGTAGGTATGACCATGTTTTTCTACTCCAATCATCAATGAATAACACAAAATATCCGCTATCTCCTGAAGTTTCAGTTTGTATGGGTCCACATACATCTGAATACACAATCTCCAATTTTCCTGACGTTTTCTGAGGCACAAAGCTCTGAAACTACCCTATGATTTTTTTACATTAGACACACTCATGACACACTGATTCAGGAATATTAACCGAAGGTAAACCACGCACCATAGAGTATTGACTTAGCTGAAATAAGCCTCTGAAGTTTAGGTGCCTAAAACGTAAATGTCATAGTCTTTCCACTGCTTTTCCTGCTGCAGTAAAACACTGATGCTTCACAACCTTCATTATTACACGAAAAGTCCTATTTTGGGACAAACTTTCTTTAATGACCAATCTTTTTCTTTGGTTAAATATGCTAAGATTGTTATTCTTCATCTTCGTTACAAACCACTTCTACAAAAGTTGACCCAAACTTAGTAAATTTGTCTTTAGCCATGGCACAAATAAGACTTCATCTATCACCACTTCTCTTCCATTCTCATCTCGAAGAACAACTCTGCCAGACCTCTCTACTGTGAAGCTTCTATCATCGGCAAATTTTATTTTTCCATTTAGAACTTCCTATATTTTTACAAAACATTCTCTTCTTCCAATCATATGCGTCGAACACCCTAAATCAAGGTACCATGATGCCTCTTCTACCTCATCTCCATCTGTTCTTGCCATCAACATCATTGCCTTTGAATCAGATGTGTTGTCTTGTACCATATTAGCTTAATTCTTGGGTTTATTCTTTGCACCTTCACCCTTCCAACAGTCTTTGGCAAAATGCCCATGTTTTTTATAATTAAAACATCTAACCTTTTTTTATCAAACTTCCAGTTCTTTTCTTGATCACCATTCTAGTCTGACCTCTGACTCTTTCGGTTTTCATAGTCATTGAAGTCTTTCTCTTGCTGTTCTAGAGCCTCCTTATTCTTCTTTTTTCCAAATCTTTTATACCTTTTTCCCTTTCCATGAAATTGGGATCTAACTTGCAAGACTTAATCTTTATACTATTTGCGCTCATTGAATTTTTGTTCATGAGCCTCTAGTGAATGTTGCAATTCTTCCACCTCCATAGACTCTAAGTCACACGTTTCTTCAATGGCAACCACAATATGATCGAACCTTGGTGATAGAGTCCTTAGGATCTTGTCAACAACATACTGATTCATGATAATATCTCTACATGCACGTATCGCACTCACATGTTCCTGCACTTTGTCAAAATAATCCGCCACGATATCATTCTCTTCCATAGCTAGACATTTGAACTGCCTCCTCAATGTTGGCATTTTTACCTTCTTGGTTTTGTCACCATCTCCATATGTTTTCAGCAAAATTTCTCATATCTCCTTTGTTGTTTTTGCCTTTAATATTTTATGAAACACTTTTGGTCCAACACACTGATGGAGAAGAAACCGAGCCTTACTATCAAGCTTTTGTTGAATCTTGAAGTTTTTCTTTTCTTCATCAGTGGCTTTGGGACTTAACTCATGCAATCCTTCGAACACAACATTTGCAGCATCCTAGAAGCCAAAAATGGCATTCATTTTGATATGCCATTCATCAAAACACTTCCCATCAAATACGGGAAAAGAACCTTACATCATCCCTCCTAGACCAATCATTATTCAACCGTAACCTTCTTCTTGCACTACTGTCCTTCTAAAGATCCTTCTTCTATTCCCCTTGATGATCCAAGATACCTCCCTTCTTGATGATCCCAAGATACTCTCGTTGAAGAATTCTCACACCACTCTGGATACATTCTTGACACCAAAGAACAAACTAGAGAACTAATTTGTCTCACTCCTCACACTCACAGGTTTTGAACTCAACTCTTGATACCGTAAAGGATTTTTGCACAAGAAAGAAAGGTAACATGTATGTATTTCTTATTTTAATGAAAAACAAATAAACCCTTTATTTATATAAGTGTTAAACAACATATTCAGTATGCAAAGACAAAAGGCAGAAACTGCAAAACAATAACAAGACAATTGTCATATGTAACAACTTTACAAGTTTGGCTTAACAACACATAAACATTCTAAAACATTCAAATAATGGATGTTTGATATGGTGTTGGTGTTGATTGAAATTATGTTGAATTAGGGAATTGAGAATCTAATCAATTAAGCTAATTGGTATGTACCTGACATTAAAACTGTTTTTGAACAAAATATTAAGAAGGAAATACCAAATTGACCATTTGAATATGTTTCATTTTCAAAAATCGCAAATTTTGCATAAACTATTTTCTAATATAGCGTTGAACGATGATATATTGGCGTTGAACGTTAGTTCACTTAACATGTTTGACAGTATTTTAGCTCCAGACTATTGAGCACTAGTTTTGAACTGATGAATGTTGTATATTGCGAATGGTAAAGCATTGAGCGAAGCTAGGGTGTCACTGAGCGCTAGTTTTGCTAATGATTTAGCATTGAGCGGTGTCAGGGTGCTGTTAAGCGTCATCCTTGTATTGTAGGTCTGAAGCTTTTTAACTCTAGGACACTGAACTCCGGAAAGTGTCAGTGAGCGTGACTTATTGCTAGAAGAATAGCATTAAGCACCATAACTGGTGTTGAGCGCTACCTTTTGCGAGAAGTTTGGTACTAAGCATCACTTCTGAGCGCAAATGTGTATATGTGAATTTGTTTGTATTCTTTGAATGTTTGACATAAATTTAAAATGAACTTTATGCAAGTGAATGAGTAATATGATGATCTATTGAGGTGATGATATTTTGTGGATATGTGTGGTGATGGTGTTGTGAGAATTTTAAGGAGAAATTTTTTGTGGTGTGATGTGTTTGTGTATGCAATGACATTGAGAGTTCAGTATGGGTGAGAGAATGATAGGAGGTCCTAACCACTAGAAATTGGTTTGGTCCTAGGCAGGAAAGAGACTAACCTTATGAGTAGTAAGATGATAACCTCTTTGTTTATGACTCTGCAAAGTATAAATACTACTACAAGTGCACGCCTACTATAAAACCCAAATTCAAAGGCATGTATCTTGATAATTGATATTAGTTTGAGCGGTTTATGTGTATCTATATGATTTTTTGTATTTAATTCATGTTTAAATTTTACTTAATGTGATTTAATTGTTTATGAAACCTCTTTTGTACATTAGCTTACGCTGTTGTCTCTTGTGTGCTATTTTGTTTCTTTTGTGATGATCACTTTATTGGTGTGAGTAGATAAAGAATAGAGGTTGAAGCATCTCTAGTGGAAGATGTTGTTGTTGTAGAGTATTTCTTTATGATTGTCTAATAATTTTCTTTAATTAATTCAAATATATTTTATAGCATAATTATTTTTTATAACTATATTAATATTTCATATGTTTATAATTTAAGACAATTTATTTTGTTTTTTCAATTTTATAATATCTATTTTATAAAATTGTAAATTGTTAAAATTTAGATATTATATTTATAAATAAAAAATTTATGTAGAAACATTTTTCTCAGATAACCAAAATCTTTTGTGGTAAAGGAGACAAATATATTTGGATTGAGTTAGAAAATATAATGCCAAATTGGAAGTTAGTATCATCCATATCATAGTGGTGTTTGCCGGCATACAGTATTGTAGAGTCAGACCTTCTACTTAATAATATATAAATATCATATTTTATATATTCCTTTGTCTTGTGGAAGATACCTAAGATCTCACATATCCTCTTCTACCAATGTGTCTTTTTTCATATGATTCCGCTAATATATTTTGTCTTCCGTACATAATTTTTTCCTTCTAAATCTATTACGTTAATTGGCAAAGGTTTTGGGAATAATCTGTCTTGTCGAAACAACAAAAAATGGAGAATAAAATTAGTGTATAGTATATCGACGCATATTTTAAGAAACATCTTAACATATTAATTGTAAAAAAATTATTTATCAGTAAAACCTTAAAGATAATTAGTATTTATATGTAAATGCGTTTTTCTATGTCACTCTCAACCATTTTTTCGAAATAGAAAAAAGAGATAATAAAATTTAAGTGAACATATTCTCTCGTGATCTCATCGTACTTAATTACTTGTTTAGTTTTTAGTTAGAAAATTTCAAGTAAGTATTTGATTTTGAAAAATATTTCAATTAGATTTTTTTTATAAAAAATTACTAATAGTATCGACAACGTGATTTTTAGATTTTTATTACCACATGTTAGATCTTTTATGATATATGATATTGTAAATGTTGTAATATCATGTATTCATTTTTCTATTTAATTTAATTCTAGTTTTTTTTTAAATATTGTCTCTTTTTAAATTAATATCAAATTTATTATTTATATAAATGTTATTATGATATTTTTATTAAAAATTACTTTTTAAACTAGTATATTATTACATATAATTGATTCATGTTTTGTTAATTCATGTTTTTTTATAAAGTTAAAACTAACTAAATATAAATATTTTTATAAAGAAGAATAAGTATTTGAAACTAAGATATTATTAATCCATGTTTTTCGTAAAAATAAATTAATTAATATCATCTATACAAATAATAAATTTAATCTTTTCTAGAACCAAATTTATTATATCTGTAAAAACATGAGTTAATATAAATATAATAATATAATATATTAAAAATTTACTTTTAATAAAAAATATTAGTATAATATTTATATAGATAATAAATTTAGTTTCAAGAAAAATATTATTTTATTTTAAAAAATTTAAAACAAAACTAAATAAAATATATTAAATTAAAATCAAAACAATAACACTTAACACAAAAAAATAACATTAATAATGGTACTTCACTGATAGTATCACGTATTACACTAAAAATTTGATATGTGATAACAAAATTTTTTACAAAATAAAAAAAAAAGAAATATAAAAAACACCTATTAACACATAACATGCCACGATGTTAGTAATTTTTTAAAATAATCTAATTAAAACACTTTTAAAAAATTAAAAAAAACTGAAACTTTTTCTAAAATAAAAATCAATTAAAATTTATTCAACCAAAATAAATACAAACAAAGAAATAAGTCTAAGAGAAATAAATTGCAGAAAATGAACGACACGTGGACTCATTTTGTGGCCAATGATACTCTTCAAAAGCAATCAGGGACCGGCCTTGAATTACTTTAATAATAAATAAAATAAAGGAAAAGCTAAATGATTATATTTGTATTCTTATCATATAATCTAAATCCAAAGCACCAAAGTTCATTGCAATATAATAATCTATCACATACATCTTAATCACCGTCTAACCATATCAAATGACTGCGTACTTTTACCAAGAAATTCCATCACATCCTCTTAAATTTTATGGATATTGATACCTCTTGTGTCTTTTTTTTTTCTAATTTTATTTTTATGATAACGTATGGGGATGAGATAGGAGTTTAATTACTTAAGTTTTATTGTTTAGTAAAATTTTATTTTTATCTTTATCCTCATATTCAGTGAGTTTGTAATTTTTATTCTATTTTAATTATTTTTTGAAAAACACGTATATCATAATAGGAATTGTACTGTATTGCAAATATTAATAAATCCTATTAAGTAATTATTTTAATTATGTAATTTTTGCATTTTTTATAGGTCGATACCACTATTATGAGATACATTTTTCACCTTTTAAACTAGTAGGCTAGAAAGACTTTATATCAATGGTGCATGTCACTGATTCTCATACACTCTTTTATTGATGTCTACTCCTTTGATAACTAGACAAAGGGGCATTTGTATATGCCATATTGTCTAGGTATGATAACTTGATAGAGTGGAATTTAAATGTCACACATTTTATCAATCTTTTCAATATTTGGATATAGGGAAATTTAGACATTATTTATTTTGTATATATATATATATATGTTGACTCTGTAGAAGGGTGTTAAGATGTAAAACATTATTGATTGGAAAAGTACCTAAGTGTCTCTCCTTAAGCATGTGAAAGAAAATGCAATAATATATGTCTAATGATTTGGATATATAGTTTGGGAATAAATTTATATTATTAAGAACAATGATATGATGTGAGTGGAATAAATTAGTCCTAGCTTGGACATTGTTGAAATATTATTGATGATTAAGTGATTTTTATTTTATGTTATGAAAATGGGATATATTTGGTCTGAAATTACGGAAATGGAAAATTTTAAAATATATTAAAAATTTTAGATAAGTCATGCATAGAGATCACAACTTCATCAATAAAATTGTGTTGAAATAAAATGACTTTAAATTTTTATTTTAAGAAATCATGCATTACAAAGATAATTTTAATGAAAATTTGAAAAAGAAGAAATCAGGTTTGAGGATGATGAATTTTAAATTTTTATTTTAAATTAGAAGTTTTGACATGGGAACACATTTAAGTGTAAATATGAAAAAGAGAAGTAATTGGACATGTCTTAACAGAAGGCGGAATAAATAGCAACATAGGCAACGAGGAGAGGTAGAGAACAACATGACTTATGTTAATGAAGTTTTGATTTCCTTGGACGACTTACTTAAAATTCGTAATATATTTTAAATATATCCATTTTCATAAAAATAACAAAATATCTTGGTCATTATTGGACAATACTTACATACCATTTACACTATTTAAGCTTATTTGTACAACACCAAACTCGATGTAAACATAAGTTATTCACTATTTAGTCATGTGCACCATCACTATAAAACACTAGTCATCATCCATGATCAATGACACTAATATCACTGAAATATAATGTTTTCTGATAAAAAAATTGTCACGAAATATTAAAAAGTCGGTCACAAAAATATATGACAAAAAATGTCATCACTTGTCACAAAAGAAGTCTCACGAAAGCTTTTAGATTGAAAACACCACTTTGTCATAAGTAGTGATGACAAAAAAATTCATCATGAAAATTTATCTATTTGTGAAAAAAGAAAGTCTAAGATTTTTAAATAGCGAACCATCATAAATTGTGACAAAAATTGTTTGTTTGCTTAAGAGAGGATGTGGTGATGTTAAATGACCCTAGTTCAGACAAAAATATATCACTTGAAATGACAGAAGAAAAGGTAAGTGAAAGAAAAAAAATTGTTTAAAGCACTCGTTTAAGCACTTTGAACGAGATAATTATTTATTGTTTAATGTGAGTTTACACACACTTAATAGACCGAGTTTGATCATTTGGAACAACAACTTATTGCTTAAGTGACAGTGTGAGACCGTGTCACCTACAATTTGTATTTGACAATTAAGCGACATCCATTTGAATGATCTCTTAAACATGAAATATGCAACTTAAGTTTAGCATTATGATTGCTAAGCCTTAAAGGTAGTTCATGATTTAATCATGAATTCAATAAACTTAAGAAACTCATTAATCTAGCTTAAGTGTAGGAAGTTGGTCACTCAAGTGTGAAACTAAAGAGGTAGGTTAATTATGACATAAAATTGACTTAAGCTTTTTAGGCCACTTAGCAAGTATTTAATGTAGTTTACTTGAACTATTAAAATAAAGAACATTGCACTGATCAATATTTAAATGAAAAAACTACTAATAAATATTATAATAAAACATATTACAATCATAAAAAATTATGATGTTTATGAATTATTTTCCATGTCATAAAATCAATAGTAATAAATATTATAAATGAATAAATATAAAAAAAATATTTGTTATCATAATAATGATCATGGTGTTGTTCTCTTATATAAGGGTGAGTTTTAATTTGCATTAAAGAAGATGATATTGGTGATGAGAGATTAACTAAAAGAATTGATTAACATAAACTGTGTCATCTACTCTGTAAGTAAATGTGACTCTACTAGTTCTTATTTTCATTAAATAATTTGCAGACAAGATGTCCCACATGTTCAAGTTTATATGATGTGATAATATTTGAAAAACTTGAAAAAGAATGTTTAAAATTTTAACTTAATTATCCTAAATCTAAAAACTTGTTCTCTTTTATTCATTCTTCGACATCGTAGCATATGTCATCATCAGATGGATGAGTTTGATATGTGAAACTTTATCAATACTAAAAATATATGTGTGATCAAGGAGAACTGTGTAAATGAAAAAGATGAGTGTGAGTGAATGAGATGAATATAAATTATGAGTATGAATGAAATAAAAGAGAAAAAAATATGAATGAGAAGATTTATCCTCTTTAAATATAAATCTTAGGATTAAAACTAGTTAGCATATAAATTAACATTGACCATTAAAGATATTAGCGTCTAATTGATCGACACTAACCTAAATACATAATAAAACAAAAAAAATTAGTATCAACTTAATTAACGTTAACTTAAATAAATATAATTATTGAAAATAAATAAAATTAATATAAGTTATACTAAATAATAACCTAGTTTATTTTACTATTTATTTTAATTAACATTAATTTAGTCTATACTAGATAGACTCTAACGTGAATGTTTTTACTTTTAAGAAAAATTAACAATAGTTTTCATTGCCTTATAGTTGACACTAACATATTTTACTCTTTTATTTTTTAAAATAATAATAGAAAATTCTAATGTGGAAATTGTGTTTATGATTACATTTTGAATTATTGGGACACTTGTTTTTTTGGGATTATTCATTTAAGATGAATATTTTTATTTTTTTTAATTATTTAGATATTTTAAATAAAATATTTATTTATTAACTAAGAAATGATAATTTTTAAAATTATAATGAAAAATAAATATTTACGCAATCATTATTCGAAATTTAATTTATATAAAATATTTAGATCGTGAAAAAATTAAACAAAACTTTATAAAATCGATAATATGTAATTATAGACTATTAAAGTGTTTAAAGTTTGATTCAATAATGAATTATGTGCTTATTTATTATTTTACCATTTTGACCATACTGATATTTCGAGAAGTGACATAAATAATCATATCGAGTACTTTAATATTTTCAAATTTTCAAATTTCCAAAATTTTAAAATATTTACTGACTTCATTAGAACTTAACATATTTTAGAAGTGTTTTGGCATCTCCTAGTGTTGATATGATGAAATGCATTATCGATACGACAAGTAGAATTTTGATTATTTATTGTATTTTTGGTGTTTTTATATGACTTAAAAAGATATTAAAAGAATTTAACATATAAAAAGTAATATATTTTGAAAGTGAAATTAAGAAATAACAAAAAAAATTAATATATTTGTTCCATGAGTCTTCATCTAGTATCCTATATTTTATAAGACATGCTTTGGGTGTATTTTTATATAAAAAAAAGTGTTTACCGAAAAAATTTAAGTTATCTTTAATGTTCAGTAATAAAAAAAAATTGTATTTTAAAAAAAAAATGCATACACAAGCCATGCATGGAAGGTGATTTGGCAAGAATGGAGTACTATAAATATGTAGTTGAATGGGCAAAGACAAACACAAGAATAAGAAGCATCAATGGCAATTCCCATGGAGATCCCTTTTCTTTCCATCTTATCCTACTCTTTTCTCTACCTCCTTATCTTTCTCGTTTTCCAGCTTCTTCTCCAAGCCAGAAAGTTCCAGAACCTTCCACCAGGTCCACCCTCTCTTCCCATATTCGGCAACCTCCACCACCTCAAACGCCCCCTCCACCGCACCTTCAAAGCCCTTTCCGACAACTACGGCCACGTCATCTCACTCTGGTTCGGATCACGCCTCGTCGTCGTCGTCTCCTCCCACTCCCTCTTCCAACACTGCTTCACCAAAAACGACGTCGCCCTCGCCAACCGGCCCCGCTTCCTCTCCGGCAAATACATCTTCTACAACTACACCACCCTTGGCTCCTCCCCCTACGGCCACCACTGGCGCAACCTCCGCCGCATCACCGCTCTCGAACTCCTCTCCACACACCGCATCAATACCTTTGCCGATATTCGAAGGGACGAAACGCACAGACTCATCCGGAAGCTCGCTGAGGACGCGTCGAGCGACTTCGCCGAAGTGGAACTCACTTCCAAGTTCTACGACATGACGTTCAACAACATAATGAGGATGATCTCAGGAAAGAGGTACTACGGTGATGACTGCGACATGGCCGATGTGGAAGAGGCCCGGCAGTTCAGGGCCATGGTTTCGGAGCTTCTGAAGCTGTCCGGGGCCAATAACAAGAACGATTTCATGCCCTTACTGAGGCTGTTTGATTTTGAAAACCTGGAGAAGAGGCTCAAGAAGATCAGTTCCAAAACTGACACCTTCTTGAATGGACTCCTGGAAGAACAGCGCAGCAAGAAGCAAGGTGCAAATACCATGGTTGATCATCTCCTCAGTTTGCAGGAATCGCAACCTGACTATTACACTGACCAAATCATCAAAGGCCTTGCTTTGGTAAAAGTTTTCTCTGTTTCATACTGTTTTTCTTTTGTTTTCTCTATTCTTTGTGAACTTAATTAATCTAGTTGAGTTACACTAAAGGGCATGCTGGTTGCTGGAACTGATTCATCAGCCGTAACTTTAGAGTGGGCATTATCTTGTATGCTGAACCATCCAGAGGTGTTGAAGAGGACAAGGGATGAATTGGAAAAACAAGTGGGACAAGAGCGTTTGTTGGAGGAGTCTGACTTACCAAAACTACCTTACCTTAAAAACATAATCTTTGAGACACTTAGGTTGTATACTCCTGCCCCATTGTTGTTGCCACACTCATCTTCAGAAGAGTGCATGATTGGGGGATTCAAAGTTCCACGAGACTCTATAGTGCTGATAAATGCTTGGTCCATTCACAGGGACCCTGAAGTGTGGAGTGAAGCCACAAGTTTCAAGCCTGAAAGATTTGAAAGTGAAGGTGAGTTGGAGAAGCTAATTGCGTTCGGGATGGGAAGAAGGGCTTGCCCAGGAGGAGCCTTGGCTATGCGTGCACTCTGCTTGACTTTGGGATTATTGATTCAATGCTTCGATTGGAAACTATTTGGTGACAAAGAGCTAGACATGAGAGAGGAAAATGGATTCACTTTGTCCCGTTTAATCCCATTAAAGGCCATGTGTAAAGCACGCCCAGTCATCAACATGCTTCTGGACTGATTTCTTTAAGCTTCCACTTTTTTACTTTCCAACAATAAAATGAAAATTAGTAATTTTATAAATTTATATGTAATTTTTTAAAGTATTTTTAACATTATTTTGTCATCATATATACAACATTTTTATTTCAATAGTTAATTCTGAAGTAAGAATTTACTTTTGTATTTTAATTTAAGTTTTATTTTTTCTTTTACATTACATGATCCAATATGAATATTATCAATGTAGAAATTAAAAGATGTCTTACATTATATTTTAAGCCATAAAGAATGTAAGATATTTATAATTGATTTTATATGTCTTTTATAATCAAGTAAACCACATAATTTTTTTTCATTGAAAAATCATTTTACTAGTAGTTATAACATGAACTGGGATAGAAATATATATAACATTCCGGCTTTTGTATCATAATAGGCAAAAATGAGAGAAAGATTACGAGAATAGGCAAAAAAAAATTTAATTACGAAAATAGACAAGTCGTGGAGGGTTCATACGACTTTTAATGAAGGAGTCGTGTTCCCCTCTGCACGACTTCACACTGTTCATTTGATAGTGTTGAAGTCGTACACCCAAAAAATGACTTTAGAGCATGGTAATCGATTACCAGAAACTTGTAATCGATTACAAAGTCATTTTTCATAAAAAATAAAAAATAAAAATTAAAGTTGTGTGTGGGGGTTAACGACTTCTCTTATTGAAGTCGTGCACCCCCTCCGTTCTTATTTTTTATATTTTCTAATTTTTTTATTAATTAAAATCATTTATAATTTGTAAATAATATTTTTAAATGTACTTAATATAATTAAAATTATACCTAATTAATAATTATATTTTTTAATATTATTAAATAAATAAATTTTATAATTTTAATTATTTTTGTAATTAAATTAAATTTTTTATAAAATAATTTTAATTAAATAATTTATAACTATAATTATTTTAATTATGTAATTAAAATTGAAAAATAATTATATTTTATTATAATTTATTTTTTTGAGTTTTTATGATTGTAGAATATCTTTTAACAAATTATAATTAATTAATAAATTTTTTTCACTATAAACTATTTAATTAATAAAAATACTAAATATTAACTATTTAAATTAATAAAAAACAAAATAATTAAAATTGTAGGGTTCACGACTTCTTGTGTTGAAGTCGTGCATCCCCACAAACTTTCACTTTTTAATTTTTTTTATTATTTCAAATGATTTATAATATTTAAATAATGTATTTAAATGTATATAAAATATTTCAAATTATTTATAATTAATAATTAAAGTTTTTTAATATTATTAAATAAATAAAATTTATTATTTTAATTATTTTTGTAATTAATTATAATAAAAAATAATTTATAATGAAATATAATAAGTTTATACATTTTTATTTATGTAATCACAATAATTATGGTTAGAAATTATTTAATTGAAATATCTTTTATAAAAAATTAATTTAATTACAAAAATAATTAAAACCATAAAATATATTTATTTAATAATAATAAAAAACTTTAATTATTGATTATGTATAATTTAAAATGTTTTATATACATTTAAATATATTATATAAAACTTATAAATCTTTTTAAATAATAAAAAAAGGGGTGCACGACTTTAAGTAAAGAAGTCGTTAACCCCAAACGTTTTCAACTTTTAAAATTTTTTATTATTTTAAATAGTTTATAATAAAAAAAATTTATTAATTAATTATAATTCATAAAAAGGTATAATATAATAATTAAAATTCATAAAATTAAATTATAATGAAATATAATTTTTAAATATTAATTAGATATAATTTATATTATTTTAAATATATTTAAAAATATTATTTATTAATTATAAATCATTTTAATTAATAAAGAAATTAAAAATTAAAAAAAGATAAAAGTGTGTGGGGAATGCACGACTTCTCATATTAAAGTCGTCACCCCCGGTACAACTTCAATACTTTTATTATTTTTAACGAAAAAAAGACGTGGTAATCGATTACGTACAATGTTTGATAATCGATTACAACAGCATGAAGTTGTTTTTGGGATGCACGACTTCAACACTGGTCAAATGAACAGTGTGAAGTCGTGCAGAGGACACGACTTCTTCATTAAAAATCGTTTGAACCCCTCACGACTTCTCTTTGACCCAAAATTTCCCTATTTTCGTAATATTTCAGGCAAATTTGCCTAGTTTTGTGCAAAACCCATAACATTCCTTTTTCACACATATATATATTTATGTAATGTTTAATATTTTACTTTTACCAGAATTAAAGTTTGGACAATACGAATTTATTTTTTTAATGTGATTTTGCATATTATTCTTTTTTGTATTTTTCAATGTCACATCAATTTGACACATGTAATCATCACTCACCAAGTTAAATACCTTTCCTAACTCATCATATATTTATGTTTTAGAATTTTTCAATGATAATTGTAAAAGGTTTTCCTCCCGTGCTTTAGTTTGTTATTACTTGTTTTTCTTTTATATTTTGGGTAACATAGTTACCTTTAATATTGTAATCACTAAAATTTGTTAATATGGTATAATAACATTGCACCCAAACTCAAATCCACGCATAAAAAACTTCACCTCTTTCACCCCACGACAGTTGCAAGAATATTATTAACAAAATTAGATAAACATCTATGTCGTTTTTAAGTTATCTTGATTTTAGTATCATCATAAAAAAATCATCATATACTTTTCCTTTGTAAACAATCAAGAAAAAATTATAAATGATCATAAAGAAAAAAATTATACATATGTTTTTCACTTATGTTACAACTACTAGACTAAACCTAAGATCTAAACGTAAACACCACTAAAAAACAGTTTTTGACATTTGTTTTTATATATTCAATGTCTAATCCAAATCTGACATTTTATTGGATAACGTCAAATTGACGTTGGATTCTAAAATAGAATGTCAAAAGATGTCAGTTACGTGGACATATGTCATTTTGGAAGTCAACTCCTACTGGACTAACGTTGACTTACATTGAGTGTGTTTCTACCTCTTTGAGCGAGGAAATTTGGGTGTGCCATTGGAACCCATAAGATTTCGGACTGTGCATAACTGGACATCAATTGATGTCGGTTTTGACACTGACTGATATCCATTTTAATTTTTTTTGTAAATTGATTTGTTTTTACAATATTACTACATCTAAAATACAGAAAATCATTCCAGCACATCACAAAATTCTATATACTATTCGTTTCAAGTCGTTATAATACTAAAGCAATCCAAAACTAAAACTATCAAAAGTAAACTAATTAATGTATTCAACAAAAATAAAATTGTTCCTAATGGGATGACCATAGATCCTAAGTCCATATTTGCAGAAGATATACTATCACTCTTGTCGCGTCTTCTTAATTTTGTCCTCTGATATAAGTTATGTATTCTTGAAGCATTGCAAAATTAATTCAAATTCATTATGTTTGCATACAAATGTTCAAAGGTGAATGTGATTTGTAATGTATATGGAAAGTAAATATTATTACCTCAATCCAATCATCTGTAATTTTTGCTCAAACGAAATCCAAGACGTGACATAGTAGCCACATTCTCATGAATCTAGTTGCTTGTTACACTAAAATGACAAAGTAAATAGTCATATATGTAGACCATAAAACAACATAAAAAATGAATAAGAACTATAACTAACTATAAATGAGTTCCAACCTTTAGATACAGGATTTGAACTAGTTGAATTCTAGGTTTACCCATAACTCTATTTACATTGAAAACATAGGGTAATATTAATATAACTATATTCATCATGAGAAAACCATACATCACAAATTTGAAACATAAAAAAAAGAAACATTACGTTTGTAGCATAGATTTCAAGTCATTTTTCATCCTCCTGTGCAAGAAACAAACCCATATAATTGTGCATTGTCTTGGTATGATGACCACAGTTGCCAATGAGACCTATCATTAATCAAAAATAATTAGTGGATTACTTGAATAAACTTTAATAAAATTTTACATTTTGTAATACATACCCATCATTGTCTTCATCACCATTGTTTCTGCCAATATTTTTTTAACCGTGATAAATCACATGTTGGACACAACTTTAGTGAAGCAAACTCCTTTATGTACAAAACATAATCATTAGGACAAACATGTATCTTTTGATATTCCAGATCCATTGGACATAAAATTTTCTTCACCTCATAATTACGGAGGTAGAGTGTTATTTCCTGGAAACATCTCCTTCAAAAACCTCAACAACTCTATGAAACTTTTATCAGTCTATCCATTCCTTGCTTTTAAACTAAACAATTTCAAAGTTGTAGACAGACGTGTAAAGCTGGAACATCTTAGATACAACTCTTGCTCTGAATCATTCTTAAGATAATCATACAAATTAGTTCTTCCAAAATTTTCTTTACCAACATCATGTTCTCTAAATGATCACTCAATCATTCTTCCACATAATATGTTCCTCGTGATGTTGTAACCTTGTCTAGTACTTCTTCATGCCAAGTCCAAACTGTATAAGTTCTCATTATATCGAACATGAATAGATGGTCATGCATATTGCCTAAGTGTTGAAGTATTTGATTAAGACAACGAACACAAGGACAAAAATATGTCCCGTTCACAGAGTTTTTGTTTTGTTGAACATAATGCAAGAACTCCAAAACTCCCTTTTCATATTCTTGACTAATGTGACGTTCATTCATCTAGCTTCGATTCATACTATGTAAAACTTCATCAATCTCAAATTTTTAACTCTCACAAGGTTAGGCCCTACCCATTCGAAAAAATTATTTTTCATAATTTCTACACATATACAAAGAAGTCTAACATGATAAATTTGATAATATTTCGGCAACATTTCGCATTGATCTCCGAAAAACACAAAATGAAAGTGGTCACAGATGACCACAATCAAATATGCATCATGAGAACAATACAAATAATCTCAACCTAAATTTTATCAAACTTATCCATAAACTTCAACTTCATTTTCCTAAACTATCCAATTGGACAATTCGAAATTTAATACAAACGATCAAAAGTTGAATCGTTTGTGTTAAATCTTAAACAAGAACTAAGTTTCACTCAATGATTTCATACTACAAATATATTCAAAATTTAATCAACAATATATTGCGCAAATTCAATCTAAAAGGTTTACCTAGCATAAAAATCATAATTAACACATCAAACTTAATCAATCATGCATACTCAAGATATAATGTGTAACACAAAAGCTAAAAATCATATCACCAATACTCAATATCCGATAACTAAAAATCACATCTCAAATACCCAATAACTAATGATCAATCACATCTCAAAACTTAAAATCACATATTCAATAACTAATAACCAATAATCAATAACCAAAAAACTAACCTTCTTGGAGAGGCCAAAAATCTTTTCAACGAAAGAGTGCAGGAGGGAAGTTGTTTCCAAGCATTGGATATTGGACACTCAATGTCGCCGCCGAGGTCCATCAACTTACGCACAAAACTGCTCCATAAGCCAAAATTAAACCGTGCAAAATCGGTGCAAATCAAACTAAAGTTAATCGGTGCAAACTAAATAAATTGGAAGAAAATCAATCAAACTTACCTTGCAATAGCAATGGCGAACAATAATGAAGCGAAAATTCAAACGAAAACGTGAAAGAAAGTGAGGCTCGCGTTCTGAACTTTTGGGGTTTAATAAGGCATTTGACGTCGGCCCCTCCCCCTCCCTAACGTCTAAATATCATAAGACGTTGTCTCCCCTCCATAGTCGACGTCTATTCGATAAAAAAAATCAATATTGGTGCCACTTTTAGGTTATTTTCACAGCTTATTGACTTCCGAGGAAGAAGATTTGATGTCTAATGTGTATTATACGTCCGACTCTACTATGTCTGACGTCTAATTGCTAAAAATGTGGCCTTTCAGTTCTTATTTGGCAGGTACTGGCATAGGGTTTGACGTCTTGTATGATGGGCTCGACTTCTTAGTTCATAAAGACGTCAGGGGAACTAGTAGCCAATATCTCTAAGGCTATTTTATTTACAAAACTGTCACCGATCATTTTTTACGTTGTTATTCTTGTATGAGACGTTGCGCGCGTGACGTTATATGTAATTTTTTGTACTAGTGAAATATAATCATTTTCCCTCCATTACAATAAATCAACTTCATGTCCTAATAGTTCATCAAAATTTATTTAGTGTGCAATTATTTGCATTGTTAAATAATATAAAATAAATGTTTAAGTTATGTATATGTAAATGTATTTATAATTTATTCTTAAAATGTATTGAAAAAGATGTGATAAAATCACCTCACCCATTATTTCTTATATATATATATATATATATATATATATATATATATAAAAGAATCAATTTTTAAAAATCAATTTTATATTTATTGGAATACGACTCGAGTTAACTTAATCCTATTTAGTTGGTTAACTATTGGTTTTATAATATTGAAGTTGTTATAATTAAGTAGTGTTAATTTGATTGTGTCAATGACAACGTTATCAATGTGTTTCGTTCTTTCATGAAAAGTAGGATTGTGCGCAATGTGTCTAGTTGATTAGTTGTCACAATAGATGATAACTTGAGAAGTGGAATGAACTTGCAAGTCATGAAGAAGATAGTTAAGCCATTTAAGCTCACAAGTAATGCTAGCAAAAGCCCTATATTATGCTTCTAATGAAGATATGGATACAATGATTTGTTTCTTTGATTTCTATGAAAGTAAAGAACTTTATAAGAAGATGCAATACCTACTGATGTATCGAAGCATGTGTTGCAAAACTTGTTGATGATATGTGGTTGGTTCTTACATAAATTAACTAAGTAAATGTACAAAATAGCTAATATCATATCTAGTGTATGTTAAGTATCACTAATGCAACTAAGGGATATTACCTCAATTGTTTTGGGTTTATAACAGCGGTTTTGCAACCGAGGTATATTCAGGCGAGGTAAAAAGTCAAGATTTTTTGCCTCGGTTCAAAAAACCCGAAACAGTAACGCGATAAAAAAATAAAAAATTGGGTCTATTGTCTCGATTCTAATTTGAACCGAGGTTGTAGACTCTTAAAATTAATTAATTAAAGGGTCTATTGCCTCGATTGGATTCAAAACCAAGGTAATAGACCCTTTTTTGCCTCAGTTTTTACCAGAACCGTGGTCTAAAGTAATTGTTTTTTAAATAAAATTATTGTTTGTGTATCACATAAACCATATGAAAAAAATTTCAAAAACACAAACAAACGCAGAAAACATTATGTTCTATTTATTGGAAACTTTTTTTTGTTTTTTTTTTTCAAACTTTAAAAAAATATTTAAAATAGTTACATTTTGAATTTTGAGCTGAAAATTTTTGTGCACGGATTTCATGATTTTTTGGTTCTTCATACAAATTTTCATTTCATTTAGAGTTCGTTTGAGCATACTCTCAGTTTTACATATACCTATGTTTTGATGTGTATGGTGTATGAAGAACAATCAACCAAACGAAAACTTGAAAAACCTAAAGCGAAACTAGCCTTGAAGGTGAGTTTGGGGCTGAAATGAAACGAAATGAACATCCTAAAGCGTCTAGTCAAAGAGCTGAAGAACACCTGTGCACAAAATCAATCGGTCAAAACGAAAGAAAATCATACCTAAGCACTTAATCAACGTAAAATAAAAGAAAGTTAGCAAGAAAAGTTGAAGAGGATGGCTGCGAAAATGGAAGAAAGAGAGCAGCGGGGCACACCACAAAGAGAAAAGCTTCTGTTTGAAAATGCATGTTAGCAAAATTTAACCCTAAACAGATGTTATCACCTCGGTTATTTTTTTAACCGAGGCAATAAGGATCTATGACCTCTGTTCTATAAAGAACCGATGCCTAAACTTTCTTAAAAAAATTTAAAAAAAATCAGTTACTTTATGCCTCAGTTCTCTAAAAAATCGAGGTCGTAGAATTTTGCAATAATTACAAAAATACCACCGCGCCTGTTTTAGGCATAGGTTCTTTTTGAACCGAGGCATATACCTTAGCCGAAAATTACAAAAATACAGCCGCGCCAGTTTTAGGCATCGGTTCTTTTTGAACCGAGGCATATTCCTTTGCCGAAAATTACAAAAATGCCACCGCGCTAGTTTTAGGCATCGGTTCTTTTTGAACCGAGGCATATACCTTTGCAAAAATTTACAAAAATGCCACTGCATCATTTGTTGCTTCGGTTCCAACTAAACTGGTGTCAAATGCGCGAGTTAAAATCCATTTTTTTTACTACTGTATAATTGAAGTACCTGAAAAACACTAGAAAGGGGGTTGAATAGTGTTTTTGGAAAAAAAATTGCAACCCTTCTGATATAACATGTTGTCAAGCATATAAAATATTCTTTCTACTACAGTGTTTGTAAGAACCTCCTTTAAAGATAAGGATCATTTAGCTTAGAGGTTCTTATATTTTCAAAAAATAAAGTCCAACTGTAAGTTTTCTAGGAGGATCGAGAAGAGAGAATGACACAAGAGATTTTATACTAGTTCGCTCTAACTAAGCTACGTTCAGTCTCCTCCGTAGAGAGTTCCATTATAATCTTCACATGATTACAAATGAGTATTAGTACCACTCCTAGTACTCAACTACCTCGCCGAGATTTCTTTTGAGTATTCATTCAAACCACTCCTGGTACTAGAGTATCACGTCTAGATTCCTCAACTCAAAAGAGTTCAGTTGTAAGTAGTTTAACTATCTTCAAAATTGCAATCAAAGATTGCTTACAAACATATTAGACTAAATCTCTCCACGAGAGGGTATGAATATAATACAATACAATTTAAACACTTGTAGTTTCTCTATATGATCTTACAAAAGTAGGAGATTTGACGCTTAAGCTTGAGAGTATCTCTTTCTCTTTTCTTTTCTCTTCTTTTTTCTTCAGCTCAGATATAATATTTTCTTTGAGCTCTTTTTCTCTCTTCTTTTATGTAGGATGGATATGGTGTTGTAAGCTTTACGCACTTGCTATCCTCTATTATATTCTGTTGATTTTCTTCGTGAGAGATATTCTATTTATAGGCTTGATGAATATTTGTCTGTTAGACAGCGTTTGTAGTTCGTAGCCTTGATGCTTGTATTTTCTCTTTCTTCTTTTTACAACAGCCGTTTATTAAGCCAACTTTGTTAGAGCATACATGTTTTTTCAGTCCTTTGCTTGAAGTAGGTTGTACAATTTTTTTAGATTTTGCTTCATGAGAGAAACATTTCATGATTATCTCTTTTGTCTCTAACGTCCACATTTGATTTTTGATCTATAACATTATGGATGCGTGTAGAATAAGTTGTGTGCAAAAGTAGAATAAACTATGCATGCAACAATATGACTTTTCTTATGACTTTTGTTGTTTTTGAACGTTGAAATTTAATATCATTTAATGTTTGTTCAGAACAAAAAGTATTTTTTGATTTTATACCGTTAAGTAGCTTTTTGCAATTAAGCTCTTTTAATTAAAAGAGCTAATTTAGCATGTTATATAATGTTACACTCTTTCGACTATATCAAATTCACGTCATATTTGTCAAATCAATATCATATTTGTGATGACTATATCCGTAAAACATGATTTTAAGAGATTTTAATATGAATAATTAGAATCAATTTCACTTATATGTACGAAAGAAGATTTCAATCACTTTTGATTGGCATTAGTTACTCAAACATGGATGTGGACTATATGAAAAATATTTTCTTTAGCTTTTTTACATTCTTCTCTTGTGAGCGAAGGGTAGTCTAATCATCAATTTCTTTATAAGAGTTATAAAAGACCTAAATTGAAATTCTTAACTAAAATTTAATGCACCAGTTTTTTTTTTTAAAAAAACATGATAAAAAACTTGGAAGGAGATAATTCTAACCTGATTGCCACTAAGAATAAGAGAGACAGTCACAACAATAAGGCATTTAAAACATTTTTTTATGTCAGTTATTTTAAATCGGATATAAAAATGTACCATTTGACGTTGATTGTATCAATAAGTAATGTTGATTGTTATTTTTGAGATGGTAAGATAGAAAGCACGGTGTGCATTTAATGCGTCATCCATATGGATACGAAGAAGAAGAAAGGCTTTTAAAACGTTACTAGCTATTTTGTTTTAATCGAAACCAATATCGTTTTCACCTTTCTTACTAAATTATCTTTTTCACCTTTCCTTCTAAATCATTATTATATCCACTATCTTTTCCACCTTTCTTTCTAAATCATCTTTATATCCTAAGACTTTTAATTTTCATTAAAGTATTGACAACGAATAAGTTATTTACAAATATATAGACGTCCTGGAAAGATTGACAAAAGGCTATGAAATAGTTATCAACACTATCAAGCCACTTTTCTATGTGAAATCAGAAAATAAACTTATTGAGAGATAATGACAAGCACATCTTAATAATTTGAAATAAAAGACAAATCTGTGATAAATTTGATACACACCTATATTTTGAGTTATAGAAAAAGCATCAGATAGTAATTGTCCTCATCCAC
The DNA here is from genome assembly GCF_029865625.1 of Vigna umbellata. Lineage (NCBI taxonomy): Eukaryota > Viridiplantae > Streptophyta > Magnoliopsida > Fabales > Fabaceae > Vigna > Vigna umbellata. The sequence goes on along the minus strand of NC_142165.1, from coordinate 60,739,247 downwards.
ACTTCCCTTTTCTATGAAAACAAAACAATGAAGAGTTAAATATGCACCTACCTACTCTACCTTTATTAATATATGCTAACGTACGTTACCTAGTGTCATAAATATATTCTAAAGACGGCCTCATATCATAATCCAATATTTTCTTAATACATCAAATGTACTAACCTATCGGATATATTTTATTATGGAATATTGTGTGTTTTATTGTTTGGTAGTTCTATTAAAAATTTATCTTGAAAAACACTAATAGATCCATTACAAATCTAAAGAAGAGTTAAGTTCAGTTATAAGTGGAATTATGCTATAAATTCGTGTCCAAACTCATAACCCTAGCAATAGGTAAAAGTAGGAACTTGCCCCCCATGGTTCCTTTGGTTTATTACTCACTCCTTTTTCTTGCTTCCATTTTCACATTCAAATTTCTTCTACGAAGAAGAAGGCTCGAAAACCTTCCACCACATCCACCAACTCTTCCCATAATCGGCAACCTCCACCTTATCAAGCCACCGCTTCACCGCTCCCTCCTCAGCCTATCGCAACAGTATGGCCCCATCTTCTCTCTCTGGTTCGGTTCACGCTTTGTGGTCGTCATCACCTCCCCAACCTTGGTTCAAGAATGTTTCACCAAATACGACACCGTTCTCGCCAACCGGCCACGGTTTCTCACGGGCAAGTACCTCTTCTACAACTACACCAGCATGGGCTCCTCCTCCTACGGCGACCACTGGCGCAACCTTCGCCGCATCATCACCATCGATGTCCTCTCCACGCAGCGTCTCAACTCCTTCTTTGAAGTCCGAAGGGAAGAAACCATGAGGGTCGTACAAAAGCTTGTTCGGGAAACGAGCAAGGGCTTCGCCCTTGTGCAGATCAGACCCAGGTAAGGATCATAAAGAAAGTGACAAAATTTGCATCTTTCACGAATCTGATACATCAACCGAGTAGAGACTGAATCGATTGTGCAGGCTGACGGAGATGACATTCAACAACATGATGAGAATGATATCTGGGAAGCGGTACTACGGTGACGACGGTGACGTGACGGACGCGGAGGAAGCGAAGCAGTTCAGAGCCATAATCACGGAGGTTATGTCGTTGCTGGGTGCAAACAACAAGGGAGACTTCTTGCCTATGCTTCGATGGTTTGATTTCGACGGTTTGGAGAAGAGACTGAAGTCGATCAGCACCAGGGCTGATGCGTTCTTGCAGGGACTCCTTGAAGAGCATCGCAGTGGAAAACACAAAACCAATACCATGATAGAACATCTCTTGACCATGCAAGAAACGCAGCCGGAGTACTACTCCGATCATATTATCAAAGGCCTTATTCAGGTAACACTACGATTCAACATCGTTCGTCGATTCTTCTGAACCTATTCGTAAAAGATACTTGATTGAATTATAGGGTATGCTTCTGGCTGGAACTGACACAACAGCAGTGACTATGGAGTGGGCAATGGCATCTCTATTGAATCATCCAGAGATATTGAAGAAAGCACAGGATGAAATAGACAACTGCGTTGGACAAGATCGCTTGGTAGATGAGTCAGACATTCCCAATCTTCCTTATCTTCAAAACATTATCTACGAGACACTTAGATTGTTTTCTCCAGCTCCAATGCTATTGCCTCATTATTCTTCAGAGCAGTGCACTCTTGGGGGCTTCACTGTTCCACGAGACACCATAGTGTTGATCAATGCATGGGCCATTCAGAGAGACCCTCAGACTTGGAGTGATGCGACATGCTTCAAGCCCGAGAGATTTGGACAAGAAGGGGAAGCAAACAAGTTAATTCCATTCGGATTGGGAAGAAGGGCTTGTCCCGGAATAGGTTTGGCGCATCGTTCTATGGGCTTAACTTTGGGATTACTGATTCAGTGCTTTGAATGGAAACGACCAAGTGATGAAGAAATCGATATGAGAGAGAATAAAGGGGTGGCAATGCCAAAGCTAATTCCATTGGAAGCTATGTGTAAAGCACGACCAATAAGCCAGAAAGTTATGCAGCAACTTGGTACTTAAATCTCCAATCAATCATGCGTAATTGCAGACTAATGAAGGTTTAGTATCTTCAGCTACATGGCCGTGAGACAGATCCAAGAGGGTTTAGTATCATCTTAGTAAAGAATGTGTTTGGTAAGATGTTATTGTAAAAAAATTGGTAAGACGGTAAGATGTCTCAAAAGTAATTTTCCTTAATACTTTCATGTTAAATCCACAAGCTACTTAAGTTCTTTTCAGTGTCTAACTTATTTAATTTTTTTATTATCATGATACATTTTCCTATTATTTTTATTTTTTATCTGTTATTATCTATTTTTAATTTTACATATACAATTAATCATTACAATAATTTTAATATTATTGGATTACTTTTTATTTCTTTTATAGTTTAAATTAAAAACAAAAAAAAATATTTAAATTGAATTAACTTGTGTTTCGTTATATATTATAAGAGTTGTAAAACTAGTTTAAATTAAGAAATACAAAATTATAAAAATAAATAAATATTCAAAATTAATTAATACTAGTTAAATTAACTTATTTTAATAAAAATACTAAAAATATTAATAAAAATTTATCGATTTTTAAAATATAAATATATGTTGTCTAAAAAACTATAATATTATTTAGGGTTAAATATGTTTTTAGTCCCTAAACTATTGGCCGTTTCTGGTTTTCGTCCTCTTCCAAAGTAAGGTACAATTTGGTCCTCATCCTTTAGAAAAACGTTCGTTTTAGTCCTCAAAATTTTGTTTTTAGTCCTCGTTTTAGTCCTCAAAACGTTCGTTTTTTCGACTAAAACGAACGTTTTTTAAAGATTGAGGACTAAATTGTACCTTACTTTGGAAGAGGGACAAAAACCAGAAACGGTCAATAGTTTAGGGACTAAAAACATATTTAACCCTATTATTTATATAATAAAAGTAAAGTATAGTTAATATTTTTTTAAAGTTATTATCAACTGATTTTACTAACCAATTCTAATTTAATAATTAGTCAAGGTCGTCAATAGAAACAAATAAATTAAGAATTTAACAACTAACTTACGGGTTATCTCCTAACTTACAAGCTAATTTTACAAAACACACCAAAAGTGGAATGCATATTTGAATTCGAGTTTAAAATGTAAAATTCATGTTGATTTCTACCCAATTTTATCTGGCTTGGAATAATTCAAAAATAACCTTTTCACTAATTTAAGCAAAGCCACACCAAAATAAGTTATTAATTTTAGTCAAGGTTGATGTAAAGTAATAAAGAACTAATCTTAATCATTATTTTTTATTTTTTTTGTCAAGTAGAGAGTCACTCTGAAATAGTTCGTGTTAATTTAAAGAAATTATCATTATTAGAGTTGACCAAACAAACCTTTTCAATATAGTAACATCGTTACAATAAAAAGCAAAATTATTAAGGATAAAATATGTTGGTAACAGTGAAACAAAATTTCCAAAACACTGACGGTAACATTATTTGTAAACAAAATTATCAATCACTAAAATATGTTAGTAATAGCAAAAATTTGTTTGTAAAACAAAATTATCAATAAACCATTAACAATCAAATAACAGTTGATAATTATAAATTTTATTAATAAAAAAAATTCATCGATAATTATTGATAACTAAAATTTGTTGTTAATCGATAATTCAACAAAAAAAATTTTGTAACTTTTTTCTTCTTCTTTTTTCTCTTTATTATTCTTGTTATCTTTTTCTCCTCTCATCTTTCTTTCTCTTTCTTTCGCTCTTTCTCCATTGTTGTTATCCCTTTTCATTGTCACTAAACTGTCTTCAGCCTTCTTCTTCCTCTTTCTTCTGTTCCTTCTTTTTTATATTCATTCTCAATTAATTTATAAAACATATTATATCAAATTTTGTGATAAATTTGACATTCATTTTACTAAAGAATTTAAAATTCAATTGCCGACGCATTTTGTTGTTTAAATAATTAATTAATTAAAAAATAATAATTACTTACAAATTTTAGTACGAATGGTTGAAACCCATGACAAGAACTTTAACACCTATTTTACTGATAAAAATATTCTTTGGTAATAAAAACTATTGACATATTTTATTGATAAAATTTATTCGCAAATACATTATCAACCAAAATATTCATTGTTAATAAAAAATATTCATTGATAAATATCAATAATAGAAATTTTAATTTATTATTAGATCTTTTAATGTTGAAAAATATTCGTTTATAATAAAAAATTCTATAATTCATCTATAAAATTTGACAATAAAATATATTTTATCGATAGATTTTTTAACTTTTGTAATTGATTACACAACTTTTTTGTAGTAACATATAGAGTCTAACACTCATATTTTTTCTTTTCTTTTTCTAGTCAGTTTTCTAAATTATTGCAAGAATCGTCTCCCATATTTCTATGACCTTAATGACAATCTCTATTATTTTTGTTCTTTCACTAGTGTGTTACCACGTATGAAAAATCTTTGGCACCCTTGCCTTATCTTTTCTATATTTGTAAATACATTAATTGAAGTCATCTTCCATGCGAACGATTAAATAAAAGAGAAGAAATTGTTTTCCTTAAACATGATTTTAGTTTAACTTTTTAGTGTATTTTGAAATCGTGTTCATGTGACATGATTTCTTTATCTAAAATTGTTCCTCACATCACGACTTACTCAATATTAATAAAAATTGAATCTGCTCATTCTCGTAATTTATTTGTAAAACTACACCACTCGAATAAAAAAAACAGTAAAAAGGAGAAAAATAACAGAGCAAGTGGTGGTCTCTCAAAACAAAGACGTGATGACAATATCTAATTTTTGCTAAGATTTTAACAACATTTTGAATAAGGAACTGTAGTTAAAACTATTGTCAAAACATATGACAAAGGTTCTATAAAGAATCATTGTCAAAACTCTTACATACAATGACGGTTTTGTATAACTTCTTTCTCTTTATCATCCCTATTTTCTCTCTTTACACCTAGCTAGTAAAAAACACAATTTTAACGTCCCATATACGTTTCAATTTCTACGAAACCGAAGTATATAAAAACGCGGTGGCATAAAATCTATGATAAAGTTATATGCCTCGATTCACTGGAAATCGAAGCATAAAAGCTCTACTGAAAGGAATAGGCATCAGTTGTACACTTAACTAATACGATAGGGTGTTATTGCCTCGATTGTATACTTAACCGAGGTAATATCGTTTATTTACTTTCACAAACGCAAACATGGTTTCATTTACGCGAAAAAAGTTTTCTTCTTCCTCGCGAATCCACTATTCCACTTCTCCCTCTCGCGGCTGAGCGTCCTCTCTTCTCACCTTCATTGCCTCCAGCGTTGCCTTCGTCTTTGTCGTTCGTCGATGTCGTCACCACCTGCTATTCTCGCTGCCACCGTTTCTCTCTTCACGTGGTAAGTTCGTTTACTTACCAACCACCTAGAACCTTCTTCTATTTCTCTTTCTAACTCATCCTATTTCATACCAAAGCCCAAAATTTCTCTTATTCATAATCCCAATTTTCCCTCTTCACCAATCATAAACGAAAGCCCTAATCCCTAATTATCTTTCACTCTTTTTCTCTCTCAGAGATTCATCTCTCTTGAATCCAATCCATGGCACCTATGGGTCCTAACTTCCGATTCCACCCCACCGACGAAGAGCTGGTGGTGTTCTACCTGAACATGAAGCGCAAGATCACCAGAAACCTGTCCCGGTACGACCACATCGTAGTGGTTGATGTTTACAAGCTCGAGCCCTAGGACCTTTCCCGTTAGCATTTTGCCTTTTTTTGTGGTATCAAATTGTTAGCAATAGGGTTTGGTTCCAAGGATTCAAAGTGTTTCTTAACTTATTTTGGTTTTTCAGCTCTGTCGAAGCTGAAGACCAAGGACTTGGAATAGGCGTGCTGGATTGCAAGTATGGAAATGGCTCCAAGACCAACCGCGCCACCGAGAAGGGCTATGGAAGACCACTGGAAAGGATCGCCTTGTGGCCCGACCGCACCGTGGGGATGAAGAAGACCCTCGTGTACCACATCGGTTGAGCCTTGTGATCTTTCCCATTAGCATTTTGCCCTTTTTTTGTGGTATCAAATTGTTAGGAATAGGGTTCGGTCCCAAGGATTCAAAGTGTTTCTTAACTTATTTTGGTTTTTCAGCTCTGTTGAAGCTGAACACTTGGAATGGGCGTGTTGGATCGCAAGTATGGAAATGGCTCCAGGACCAACCGCGCCACCGAGAAGGGCTACTGGAAGACCATTGGAAAGGACCGCCTTGTGGCCCATGGCGGCCACACCATGGGGATGAAGAAGACCCTCGTGTACCACATCGGTCGAGCTCCACATGGCCATTGCACCAATTGGGTCATGCACGAGTACAAGATGCTCGACGAAGAATTGACTCGTGCTGGCACAATGCTGGTATATCTTCTCTCTATTTCTTTTATATTTTTTATTTGTTGTTCTATTGATACTTATTCTAGGTGAGGCTTTTTTTTTGGCGAGAAGGATGTGTATGTGGTATGTAGGATTTTCGAGAAGAGTGGTGTTGGACTAAAGAATGGGGCCAAGTATGGTGCTCCCTTGGACGAGAAGGAGTAGGATGTGGATGAGGAAAATAAGCAGAAGGAGGTGGTTTCCTTGCCTGCGACTGCTCATCTGTGGTGGCTCCCTTGATGGAGATTCGTCTTAACGTGGTTGCTCCTCCTTTGCCCGCGACAACTGTAGTGGCTCCTCCTATGGTAGCAATTGATGGTGACTTTTGTGAAATACTACCTCGATTTAAAAGGAACCGAGCAAAAAGTGATTCGATAAAGAAAAATAAAAAAGCAAAAACCCTACTACTTCGGTTAACTTTAAACTCAGGCGAAATCCTACTCCTTTTTGCCTCGGTTCACAACCGAGACAAAAATGGGTAGACTTTTTGCCTCGCCTGTATATGCCTCGGTTCAGGAACTGCTGCCTATGGACGAAAATAACCGTTGTCGTTTTCCTTGATTGCACTAGTGTTACCACATATTGCACCTTCAAGGTTGTCAGTCTTTGCACCATCGAGGCTCTCTAGTGCCAAGGTTGCAATTTTTGTGTGTGGGCTCGACCCACATTCACATAAAGTAGTTTCCTCCCTTGTTAGTCTTTGTGGCATTGTTATTGAAGCTCATTTTTGCTGACCCATTTAGAGTCATCGTTGCTAGTCATTGTTGCTCTAAGTGTCATCGTTGTTGGTTGCTCTCAAAACCACCAACATTAGAAAGAACTATTAAACAAAATCATTGTTGGTTGTTGTTGCCACTGGTTTATTCCAAAAATGACGATTTACCATTTAACCGTTGTTAAAAAGGAAAACTTACAACTACGGTTTCACTCGTCATCAACTATTTTAACTTATAATAATGACTCAATTAGTGAAAGTTTTAGGACTGTCTTTGAAAATCTATTTTAATCATTATTAAAATCCTCTAGCAACGAAAAGCAACAAGGACATTCATGGACAAAGCACAAATGAAGAAAGTAATATATTCACTATAACGTACGCTACAATTAATTTAAAATCATAATGTAATCTATCTATTGAGTTTATTTATTCAAGTTAAGTAGATACTTTTTGCGAAAAAGATTTTGAACTTTTTTAAATACATTAGTAAATTATTTATTATTAGGTTAAATAATATCTTTGATCTTTATTTTTATTGGAAAATCCAAATTAAGTCCCTTTCTTTTTATGCATCTCAATTTAGGTTTTATTGTAAATATTTTGATGTAATAAGCTCTTTTTCATTAGTACAGTAGTAACAATATTAAAAAGTTGTCACATGTGAGTTCATGACTTTTTTTTTCAAAAATACAAAATTTTCACATGTTAAGATGACGTTGTGCCATGTGATAGTGTAAAACGGTAGTGACAATGACACTTGTCAATGTTACACCAGGTGTCATTGTCTCAGTCTCAATTTGGTCTCTCTTATTTTATTTTGTCTCAATTTAGTCTCAATTTTTTGAAAATTAAACAATTTCTTCTCCCTTGAAATTGAAACGAAATTTAACTTTTATATAAATGTTTTACTGTTAAACAAGAAAGACCTTATATCTCAAGACAAGAGGGGGTGAATTGGATTAATCCTTTTTTTAATGATCTTTTCGAAATCTTTGAGTTCTTGGCTTTCTTGAAATCAATAAACAAATAGTAATGAATCAACAAGTAGAGAAAGAGTAGAGAAAGGAATCCACTATCAGAAGCCTACATCCAATTCTCCTTCAACAACCTTAGTTGAAGGGAATCCAGTATAATTGATTGAGTATACAAGAATACATAGACAACCCTCTCAATGCACTCCTCTCACCACTCAAAATCAATATAGCACGCCAAGAGATGAACAACCTCAATCTCCTATAACAACCAAGAGAAATCACAGCCCTTAACCCTTGGCAAACCTGCACAGGTACGCAATACACAGATTCTTTATGAAGAACCTGATCTCTAACACACACTCCTCAAGTGCAGATTGAATTAAAACCACTTTAGCACAAAGTCTTGAATGAATCTTGATGTAATCAACCAATGAAGTGTAGATCCTCCAAGAATGTTTCTTGAGAACACCTGTAATCAAAGCTCAATAAGAATGTCAGTATTTGAAAATTATAACGTTATTGAATAGGTTTCAAGTCACATATATATAGGATTTTCAAATCTTGTCGTAGTATAATTGATTATGTTATTTAAGTTATCTGTTATGCTTTTGTTTTTGTTTTAACAGATTATCCTATATGTATAATCAATTATCTAAGCACTTAAGCCTATTATTGATTCATTTGACAGTTTTAACATATTATGCTATTTATGTAATGGATTAGACTATATGTTCTCTGTTTTAATCGATTAGCAAACTTATGTAATTGTTTATTTCCACACTAAGCCATATTAGTCATCCATTTACTATCCTTAACAGATTATCTGACTTATGTAACAGATTATGGCCTTCTTTTTGTTTTAATCGGTTATGTACTTTGTATAATCGATTGCAACAGGGAAGTTTGCCCTTGTTATGCTTTCTAAGTGATCTGGTTAAATCTAACATACTATATACCCTGTTTAATTGATTATTTATACCAGAAATGAGATTATCAATCTGTTTTGAACATGATTCATTCAACAATAATGGATTCACATATCTAGCATAAACATGATAAAGATATATACATTTCTTATGCCAATTATTGTGCAGGAAACCAATAAACCATTTTATTGTTCATCATAAAAAAACAAAGATATAAAGAGGTTAAAGCCCCCTATCAATATTTACAAATATTTTTATTAAAAATAATATTTTTATTAAATATTTTTAACAAGATTATATTTATTTAAAATTATATTTTACATTGAAATTTATTTAAAATTGTTTTCAAATTTTAAATTTGTTTATTTAAAATTATTATCAAATTGTTTAAAATTATTTTAAAATGTTATATATGAATTTACAAAATTTTTAGTTTTAAATGAATACAAACAAATTATTGAATTTTATACATTTTAAAAAGCGTTAAATATGTATTTAGTCCATAAACTATTAAGCGAATTTGTTTTTCTTCCCTCTTTCAAACTAAGGTACACTTTGATTCTTCTCCATAAGGAAACTATAATTTGTTGTCCTTCAAAAGTAACGACGTTAAAAATCAAGTGAGGTGGCTAACGGTGATGTGCCACGTCAATTCTTCTTTTCTTCTCCTTAAGAGAAACACCTTCCTCCACTCTCTCTTTTCTTCTTCTTTCTTTCTTCCACTACTAACAGTAAATTCCTCAATCCTAATAACCGTTTTCCTCGCTCTTCTATCTCCCGATTTTTAATATTCCTCCGCCTTTCGCTCCTTCCGGCCACCGATATGGCAGTCGTTTTGCGAACTACCACCACCTACTCCTAAAGGCACTTATCCTGACGACACTTCGATAAGGAAACCAAAGCCTCTACTGCCAATACTTTCTCGTGCTCTGCCTCGGTTTCTGCTAATTCTTCAATGCAGAGGATTGTCACACGTGGGGGAAAAGTGATTGTTGCTGCTATCCTTCCCATTGGAGATGTCGTGGTTGTCACGGACCCACTCACCAAGCAAGATCTTTTGGATTATCTTGCCTCGGGTTGCAAGCTTAGGGAAAAATGGAGGTGTCCTTTTCTTATTTTGCCATTCGGCCTTTCTTTAACATGTGTTTTGCTACATGATTGTTTTGTTTTTATGTGCTTCTTTCTCTTTTCTTGTTTGGTTTAAGAGTATTAATCATGCTCCTTTTCATATCACTTTTTTTTCTTGTTTGGTTTAAGAGTATTAATCATGCTTCTTTCTCTTTTTTCATTTGCATTAAAGCTAACAACCAATAACTAATTTGTGTTTAGCCGCCCAACATTATATTAGCATGCAAAAATTCAACACTTCGGTAATGGATTCTGGGTGTACCATGTCGACCTTTTGTCCAACCGCTGGTTCAAGAGACTGTGTTTTTTTTTATCACCTTGAAGCTGTTGTAGTAGAATTAAGATGATTATTAATTAGTCTCCTTTGTTGACTTGGTTTATGGTTCTAATGTGGTAAGTCTTGTTTTTTGGTCCTGGTTTCATTTTCTATTTCCGCAACAATGTGACTATTGTTGGTCCCCCGAGTTTTGTTGTGGATAGAATACGGGTAACAAAGTAGAGAATGTAAGTATCTGTGACTGTAATTGCAACTGTAACACAAAGGTTTTTGCGGACGACAATTCTGCGACGGTTATGGCTGCGGTTTCGGCGGGGAACAAGGCGGAAGTGAACGGTGGTGGGGCAACGAAGAAGTTGGTGTTTTTCGGGAATGTGGCTAAAGCGTTCAATTTGGAGGATTTGCTTAGGGCTTCGGCGAAGGTTTTGGGGAAAGGGACTTTCGAGATGACATATAAGGCGAGACTTGAGGCAGGGCCGGTGGTGGCGGTGAAGAGGTTGAAGGATGTGACGATTTCTAAGAAGGAGTTTAAGGAGAAAATTGAGGGACAGGGAGGGAGAAAATATGAAAAAAATTGATTCGGTGTCAGAAAAAGAAAATGACGTGGCACACCACCGTTAGCCACTTCAGCTGATTTTTAACACCGCTGATTTTGGAGGACGAAAAATTATAGTTTCCTTAAGGAGAAGCATCAAAGTGTACCTTAGTTTGAAAGACTGACTAAAAACAAATTCGCTTGATAATGTAGAGACTAAAAACATATTTAACCCTTTTTTGGGTTAAATATGTTTTTCGTCCCTTAAGTATCACACGATTTTGGTTTTAGTCCCTACTCGAAACTTTGATGGTTTTTAATCCTCATAGTTTTGAAACTCTTACTATTAGTCCTTAAAATTGGATGGCGTTAACTTTTAGTAGATGTGACAAACGGTGAGGTCACATTTTATGCCAACTGCTCTCTTCACTCTTTGTCACGTTTGTTTTCTTTTTGGTTTTCTTTTTATTCATGAAATTAAGTGATTGACACCTGTTGTTGATTGAAATCAGGTTAACAATTAGGGTTCTTAATTGGGCAAAGTTTTTTTTTTCAATTGGGGAAAAGTAGTTTTACTCGAAGATTTCGACAAAGGATTTCCGGCTCCATGTCCGTGAACGCGGTGGAGGCCTCGATGGACAGGTTGACGCCACCGTGCTCCCCAAACTCGTGACGCGTCCAAACTCGTGACGCGTGAGGGCTAATGCAGCGGGCAGGCCCATGTCGCGTGTCGCGTTCTTCCTCTTGGCACCGCCGTCTGAAACTACATCGTTGGTGTCGCAACGCTTCCTATTGGCCACCACGTTTTCAGCCATGATAATCGGAAACGAACGGGGAGAGAGATAGAGATAAATTAGATTGGGGAAAAGATAGATAGTATAGAGGACATGACTTCCCCTCTATTTATTTCTTCCGTGATATCCCTCCTTCACCTTCCTTCGCATTTGCTGAACCTGGACACCATATTTGTTTGGGAGCAGCGGGGCCAAAGATTTCAAGTCAGAACCAGAGGGGAGTATTCCTGCGAAATGGTCATTCTTGCCATTGAATATAATAAAGCTGGCAAGTGTGGATCCAACCACTTGAGCGCATCCTGCAAATATCAAAAAGTACAATAAATAAAAAGAAAACCAACGTGACAGATAGTGAAGAGGACAGCTTGGATAAAACGTGGTCTCGCCGTTTGCCACATCTATTAAAAGTTAACGTCGTCCAATTTTAAGGACTAATAATAAGAGTTTCAAAACTATGAGGATTAAAAACTACCAAAGTTTCGAGTAGGGACTAAAACCAAAATCATGTGATACTTGAAGGATGAAAAACATATTTAACCCTAAATTTAAATAAACTTAAACTAATTAAAAAATATTTAATAAAAATATTAATTCTAATAAAAATATTTGTATAATATTTTTATAGAAATGAAATTTAGTTCAAAGAGAAGAAATTTTGAATTTAAAAAAATCGATTGAAATGATACAAAATAAAAATATAAAAACAAAATTGAAATTTGGTATCACATTTATACATATTAATTATCATCACATTACAATTATCACGTGACACGAGTAGTCTTGGCATATCATAAATTTTATTTTTTAAAACAATTAATATATATATATATATATATATATATATATATATATATATATATATATATATATAAATAAAAGGATGATGATGAATAAATTTAAGGGACATCAATAAAAATAAATATTGGAATATTATATTCATAGATAAATGTTACGTTTAGTTTGAGGATTTAAAGACGTGAGATGTTGTTCGATTCTATCTCACTTTGTTAATAAACGTTTTGCATGTAAAATATATTTCTAGTTGTTAAAAATTAATTTTTTATATTTATAAATTTCAAGAAATTACTATAAAAATTTGAAAGCTCAATGGTTAGATATAAAAGTCAAACAAACGTATGAATGTGAAAAGTTAATATACAATTAATGAATTAAAATATTTCAAAAAATAATTAAAAAAATGTTATGGTCAAAAAGAGAAAAAACTTTAATGTTATAGATTAATATATGACATTTGACTTCAAAACTTTGCCTCAAATAATAAACATGCAGTAATTATGTGACAAAGAAAAAGAATTCAAATGATTTTTAATGAAAAATCATTAATTCACATTTATGTTGAAGAGATATTGTTTTAATTGCTTTGAATTATTTTAGCACAAACTATTAAATACTTTAAAGTAACTTTTTAAAAGTCAAAATCATAATTATTTAAATTCAGCTCAATCACATAGGTTAAGCACCATGCTAACATGAGTTTCTGAAAAAAAAAGGGGCCAAATTCAATGGAGTCAGATCTACCTTAAAAATTAGAAGTTTACATATTTTTATCTTTGGAAGGGGTAAATAATATTTCATATCTGTAATATTTCATATATTTACAGACAAATAATTAGAAGTTTACATATTTTTATCTCTAAAGTGTTCAAATTTATTTGGTCTCTAATATTATTTTTTTACTTTTGAGTCTTGAAAAAAGTAACGATATTGATTTTTCTTTTTCTTTTTACTCTATTGAGTAATGATTTAAATTAATAAGGTTAAAAAAATCATTACATTATCACCAATTTCAACCTTGAATCACACCAATAATGACATGAAAAAGCATAAATTAAAAGATCATAGAACCATAGATAATGAAAAGATCAGAACATAACACAATACAAGCTAGCACTTAGTTGTACCAGGACGCTTTCACACTTAGTTGGTAATATATCATACTTGACCTTTATAAAATGAGAAGAGTTGTAAAATGAGAAAGTGATTACGTAGATCTATTACTTGAAACAAGATATCATACGGGCAATTTTATTAAGATTTTAGGAGGAAAAGGGAAATACAAAACTTACAAGATAAATTTTTTAAAAAATTGAAAATAATTTACTTAAAAATATCAAATAAGAATAAACTAAAAAAGGAATTTAAAAAGATGTGACAACTAAAAAAAAGATATAAAATCACTTTAAAACATAAAAACAATATATAAAAATGAATTAGGAATATTATTAATCGCTATAAAAAAACACACAAATTAACATCTAAATTTAACACCATTTGAAAATTATGAAGATTGAGACAACCTCAGAATCAATCTTTCAAATCAAATAAAATCAACAATTAATATTGTATTTCGATTTTTTTATAAAAAAAAAAATAGCAGTTCACAATTGGAATAAACTTTTCATTACTTGATTTCATCACTATAAGAATGCTTATTCTTAATTAGTCTTGAAAATATAGCATAAGTGACAAAGACATTATTAGAATTGAACAAAGCGATACTAGAGCAACATTAAAGCATATAGCGAATGTAGCATCGGTTAGACTAGTGTTAAGCGTATGTTAGTGAGCTAAAGAAATCAATAAAACAATAGTAGAAAAATCTCTCCACTTGTAGGACACAAAACTAGATAACAATAATAATAAATTTAACATTAAAAATTTAACTTGTAGAGTCAGTTTGACCGATGGAAATAAAATAATAACTGCAAATAATGAGAAAATATATATTAATTGATTACTGGGTGATGAGTGTTTTTTTTATTCATTAAGTCCTTAAACTCAGTTTTTTCATATAATTAATAATTGAGTTTAAATATGTTGTTTTACCTAGGATTTCTTCCAACTAGGTAAAATAAGTTGAGTATGAAAATATGCTAAATTCAGCTTGTCTGCACAATTCTAATGTACACCTGTGAAGCTGAACATAAAATAAGGTTATTAATTATCTTTGGAAGGGGTAAATGAATCATCTAAAAGCTCCATCATAGACATAAGAAATTTGAAACAATTACTAATGTTACAAGAACATAAGTTACCTCACTTAGTGAATAAGATAATGTTCTTAAGATAGATGAAGATCATAAGCAACAAAGTGGTGCCTCAGAAAGTTCCTCTCATTGTCATTAGAGGTGTTATTTGAGCCCTTTACCCATGGATTGATCCTGACCCCTTCTAAAATCAAGTCCTAATTTTCTAACCCACTAAATAGGAGGCTTTTTAAAAGTCCCAACTCCCAAAACCCCACATAAAGTGGGTTGGGATAGGGTTAGAATGGGGCTAACTTCCAAACTAAATTAATTCACTTTTAATATTATTTTAGTTATTTCTTTTATTTACTTTACAAGTTCAATAGTTCCCAAATTTTACATTATATTTAATATTTTTAATTAAATATAAATATATAAATATTGATTTTATAAAATGTTATTTAAAATAATTTTTTAATTATAAGTATATTTTAAATATATAATTTTATTATTTTGGAAAGTTAAAAAAGAAAATTTTTATTATTATTTTTATTTAAAAGAAAATGAAAAAAATTTCAAAAAAGAAATTATAAAAGTAACACAATTCAAAATTCAATTTTTCAATAATCGAATTATGATATTATATAAATATTTGAAATATTAATTATGGATAGATTTTAAATTCAAATATACTGTTTGGATGAATTTTTAATATCGGTGTAAAATTTTTATTTTTATAGTTTGTCATATAAAATTCTTTTGTTAAATGTTTTGTATAGATATATACATTAAAAAATTAAACCACAAACTTTATAAAGTTTGAAATTAATTTCACGTAATAAAAGAACTAACTTGTTAGGCAAAACTGTTATAAATATCATATACGTTAGTATACAAAATCTAGATGTAATCCTAGCGATTATAAAATCAGTTTTTTTTCTAACCTTTTAGATTAAATTAATATTTTAAAATCAGACCTATCTTGATCGTTTTTATTGAATTATTTATCATAATTGAACCGATTGTAATAAAAAATAATTAAATAATAGATACAATATTTTTAAATAAATATAACATTATAATTTATAACATTAAAATTAAAATTATTATTATATTTAATTATTAAAATATAAAATAAATAAAAATTATTATAATTATAATAATAAATAAATTACATTAATGTCTCTTAATAAGAAACTAATAAAAAAGACAAATGAATATAATGTAAAATATATGAAAAGACATAAAAATATATAAATTGATGTAAATGACTAAATTATACGTTTCATAAAAAAATCTAAAAGAATTATATAACTTTATAAATAATAAATATTAATTTTATTAAATTTGGAAAATTAAAAAAGTTATTAAGTCAAAATTTTAACATGTTCACACCAATTTAAAAAAAATGTAATTTTGATCACAAATCTTAATCGAATGATATTTGATTTAAATTAGTGACAAAATAGATTACCATCTATAAATAAATTAGTTAGTCCATCAAAATTTTACAAATTAAATTAATTTTTTTAACTTTCAAACCTATTTTATGTTGATATCTCTGGATCGTCAAATTTACAAACCAAAATTAAGATGAAAAAATTATCAAAACAGAATTTGGAAATTAAAGAATAATTGTATAAAAGCATTATTATTAAACTAATTAATATAGAAATAGTTATGAAGTAGAAAATTAATTTTATTGGCAAAAAATATAATTACACATGAATCAATTATGGTTATAAGTTATTACTAACAAAGAGAAAATGAAAGCTCGATAAAAAGATATGAGAAATATTTCAAAATAAATATGTGACTCAGTACATCTTTGTATTTAAAATGAATATTTTTTCCAAAGAAAAGCTCATGGGTTGGTCTTGACTCATAGGGCTTTTGTAAATATTTGGTTTAATTCGTATTTTGGTCCCTCTTTTCGTAGGGTCTGTTCAAATTGGTCCTACTTTTTTTCAAAAGTTCACTAAGATCCCACTTTTTGCAAAAACGGTGCAAGTTAGTCCTTTTTGGTTACGGCGTTAAAAAGACTAACGGCACAGCTGCCCAGCTGGCAGAAAACTGATGAGCTGTACATTTTTTGTTGACGTGGCACTGTACATGGCAATCACCCATCGCATCTTGCAATTGCAACCTTCAACCTCTGCCCCAACTCTCTTCCTCCCATATGCCCATGGCGTTCCTTCTCATCACCACCTTCTCCTTCTCCTCCTTCTCTTCCTCCTTCTTCCACCCTTTCAATTCCACCTTCCTTTTTTTCCCAATCTCTCTCTGTCTTCTCAATTCTAACCCTAACCTCACCTCTTTCGAAATCTCCAAACTTCAAAAACCGCAAAATATAGTCTGAGAGAACCATCACCCCTGTTCAAACCCATCAATTATTTTCCACTGGGTCACGCTTTCACTCCCAAATTTCCGATTTTTCTATCTGTTTATCGCCTTATTCGCCGTCTCAGGTATTGCTGATGGTTCTCTCTGAATACGGATCTGCACAAGTCGCGGCCTTGGATTAAAGAAAAAGCACCCACCCATTAAAGAAAAAGCAAAAACAGAATCCACTACAACATAGTAACAACAGTAATGCCATCAATTACTATAACAACAACATAATAACAGTAATGCGATCACTAACCTCGAAGTTGATTTCACCAAAAATCAGAATCTGCACTCTTGGAAAGGAGATTGTTGAACCCTAAATCGCATGCAGATTTTACCCCAAATGTAATTGTCAAATTTTTTTAACCCTATCTTTTAAATTAATTTAAATTAATTAATTTAACACATATCATAGTGCCACGTCAACAAAAAATGTACAGCTCATCAGTTTTCTGCCAGCTGGGCAGCTGTGCCGTTAGTCTTTTTAACGCCATAACCAAAAAGGACTAACTTGCACCGTTTTTGCGAAAAGTGGGATCTTAGTGAACTTTTGAAAAAAAGTAGGACCAATTTGAACAGACCCTACGAAAAGAGGGACCAAAATACGAATTAAACCTAAATATTTTGGTCCCGTGGGCTTTTTCTATAAAGAACTTTTTGGCCTTATTGATCTTTCTAACCCCAACCCATGGGGGCCAAGGCCAAACCATATAAGAGGAGCCAAATTGACAACTCTAATTGCCACATCACTTAGCCCAGATAAGTTAGCACTAAGCCCCACTACACCCAACGCCTTTTCGTCCAACAAGCCTATATTCATGCCTAGTGAAACATGCAATGTGTGACTTGGTCTTTTCAGTTGCAATTGCTCATCTTGGTTATTATTATAAGGAGATTTCATGGATTTTTTATACGAGATATATTATTATTTTAATAAAATAATAAATATCAACAATATTTAAGTCACTAAATTTTTTAAGATATTCTAAGAAATAATGTTAGGGATTATCTCGAGAATAATCTTAAGATAATCTTAGAGAAATATTGGAGATAATACTAAAGATAATATAGTTTTATAAACCTCCAAGCCTTAAACTTCTACACAAAATATTTAAGCAAAATTCAATAGCTAGATATTATGGATATCTAATAGTAATTGAAGTTCATCCCCAACTTCGATAAATAAAGAGTTCCTCTACAATCTTTAAACTCATTTCACCCATCAATAACTACATCATTCATTTTAATAAGTTTCTCCATCACCATCCATCACTTTCTTGCGTGTCTTGGGTGGTCTTCCACATGGAAGATTAATCCCTCTTGGTTGATTCTCTTATAATTTCACATTAAATATGAAGTCGCATGCAATTAAATATTTTTCTTCTAATTTATTTATCGAAATCTATTTTCATCTATTTTTCTTGAGGTCCTTTTCTTTTATAAATTAAAAGAATGATAATCATTTGATAGCCAATGAAGAATTAAATTATGCAAGAGCGGGATGTAAAAACCTAGAAAATAACATTTTAGAATTGATAGTGATTTAAAAGTAGTAAGACTCGATTATTTTAGTATTAAAATGATTTAATATAAATATTTGGTTATAGACGAGTTTCATTATTTTGAAACACTTCGTCTCTCTAGAAACCACTTGCATAGAGTTCTTTGATGTCTCTTTAAGAGTTCTTTTTCTTTGTTTGATGGCAACCTCCTTGGCTAGGTTGGGCCAAAGCTAGGAGATGTGCATGGAGGGGTGTTTCCTTGGATGAATGGTGCAGAAATGAGGTGGTAAATGGTCCAAGGATGATGAGCTAAGGTATGGTTGTGGTGGTGTAGTGTTTGGTGGCTCCAAGAGAGGTTAAGCCAACTCAAGGAGGAAGGTGACTAGAAAGGCCTTTATCTAGTCTTGATCAAGGAAGAATATGACCATGTTTTGGCAGCATAACATTACTTAATTCTAAGATGAAATACAAGGGTGGAGACACCTCTATTTATAGGCCAATGGTGTCTCCTTCTAACCCTAAAAGCTTGATCTACCACCTTTGCTCTCATTGGCAAAAAATGAGGTCTTCTAACCTCTCTAATGATGGAAGGACATGTGGCCACACACAAAACACAATCCTCTCTATTCCTAGAGTGCCATGTGGCCACTACTAAAAGAAAATCCTCTCCAATGGTGGAGGGACATGTGACCACTACCAAAAAGAAATTCTCTCCAATGGAAGCATGACACATGACACACACTTTCCACTTAATGTGATATCTAACTTAGGTAAAATTATGCTACTTAGGCCTTAATACAAGCCTTAATCAAACCTACATTACATGGCTGAATACAAGGCCTAAATCCTATACTACTCCTTTTTCTTCCATGATGGCCCAAGTGAAACACACCTTTGTTTCACCTTCTATGGATGGTTCTTCTTGAAGGATCTTGACCATACTTCTAGTGGTTGGACCCTTGCCTATGAATTTTCCATCACTCTTCATCTGATTGAAGATCCAAGCGGCAAGTATTATCCTCACAACGAGATCTTCAATTTGAACCGATAAGTTTCTTCATTCACATAAGTTGAGTTTCTACCATTTTCTTGGTTTATTTCTATTTTCTGTTGCATGTAAGCATTCTTCCACTTGTATGTGTGTTTTTAATTTTCTATATGACTCTCAACTGATCAATGATCCTAACGATATGTCCTGATTGTCTTTGTGTAGATAAAACATCTAATGAAGCTAGAGTTGTTTTGGTTGTTTATAGTTGTTTGAGTCATCCTAACAAATGAAGGAAGATAAACTTGTAATCTTTATATGTTGTTATATGTTTTAATTATTAGCCACAATTTGAGTGTGATTTAAGCTTGAGCTATGAATTATTTGGCTTGTTGAATTTCTCATGTATTAATGATGGTTGCTTTAGAATTATGTAAAACATGTTGTATATGATCTGATTGGCTAAAAGTACCTATATGAGATACTTTAATTGAGTAATATGGCTCTACTTGAGTTAAGGACACACAATTTTATAAAAATAGAACATTTATGAAGTGAGAATTAACTAAAAAGGTGTCAAATGAGCTAGTTTAAGCTTAAAGGGGGAAATCTGATTTTCGATATGGTGTTGAGCAACACTGATACAATTTGGCGCCATTAAACCATTGACTCTCTAGTTGGACTTTTGTTGGGCACAACTTCCTATCGTTGGGTGCCATTTATAGGATTTAAATCTAGATAGATCGAGTGGTGTTTTCACGAAGTGAGACCTGGGCTCGCTGGGTGAGGAAGTGGCGTTGAGAACTATTATGTTTGCCCTAGGTAGGAACCTTCCAAAGATGCCTCTGGTTGAGTGGTTTTGGGCAGTGGTCTATAACATTGGCAGTATTTGAAACTCTTCTTTCCATGTTTGAAATTTCATAACAACATGTTTGATATGTATGATGTATTTATGATGAAGTTATTGATGAGTATAAACATGTATGATAATATATGATGTTTATAATGGTTTGTTAATGTATATATGTGTATAAATGTTTGTGAATTGATGTTATCAATGTCTAAATTATGTTAAGTTATGTTTTGCGTAGATGAATGCATTTTGTATGAGATAATGGTTAAACTAGTGAAGTAAAGTGTGGTTTGTTTTGGGGAAAGGAATTCCATGGGGAAGTTCCAATTATTGAGCAGTGTATATGAATTGACGTGGGAATCTAGAGTTGGAGGTTAACCTGACACTCTATTAACCATTCAACTCATGTAGAGAAGAATGATTGAAGGGTTGAGAGTAGTACGAGGTCCTTCTCTAAAGAACAATGCAGTTCTTATTATCTCATAAGGGATACGCTATTGTTGTGGTCTCATTGTAGGTTGTCATTCCTTGTCCCTAGAATGTTAAAAGATACTCTAAGGTTCCTTACTATGCAATAGTTTCCTTGAAATTATACATCTTTTGTTACTATAGTTAATTAAGTTGTATGGTTCAAAATCGACTAATTATTGATGCACTGGGTTTACTTAATTCACATTTTAGTCTTCACTTAGTTGATTAATTCTATTGGATCAAGGGTGAGAGGAGCAGTTAATTAGTGTTAATCTAGGATTGAAACAAATGCAATTGAAATAGTGACCAACCTGTTTTGCATTGTTGTTTGAATTCACATTTTAATTTGGTAGGTTTTAGTTCACAAAACTGTCATAAACCACCCCCACCAAGTGTTTGATCTAATGACTGAACCAATATTTGGTTCTTGAGAGGCGACCTAGGAGTCACTTCCTAGTTTATACTACACTTTAATTGCATATTAATTTGATTCGAATACGACCTCGATCAAATTTGGGATCACTGCCATATTTGACATCTTCTTCACATTTACAAATACAATTCCATTTCCATACTTTAGTTCAAAACTATTTCGTTATTAAAATCTCCTTGATCCATTTTTATGTTTTCATGGAGATCTCACTAGTAAAAAAACAATATTTTAACTCTCGCATTTGACATCAGTTAAGTTGTAACCGAAGAAAAAATGGCGCGATGACATTTTTGTAGTTATCACAAATGAATATGCCTCGGTTCAAAAAGAACTGATGCCTAAAATTGGTGCAGTGGAATTTTTGTAATTATTGCGCAAGGTATATGCCTTGGTTAAAAAAGAACTGATGTCTAAAACTGGTGCAATGACATTTCTGTAATTATCGCGCAAGATATATGCCTCGGTTCAAAAAGAACCGATGCCTAAAACTGGTGCGGTGGAATTTTTGTAATTATCGCGCAAGGTATATGCCTCGGTTCAAAAGGAATTGATGCCTAAAACTAGCGCGGTGACATTTTTGTAATTATTTTTTATTTTTTTGAGAGGGTTTAGGCATCGGTTCTTTATAGAACCGAGGCTGTAGACCCTTATTGCCTCGGTTAAAAAAATAACCGAGGTAATAACATGTGTTTAGGGTTAAATTTCGCAAACAAAGATAGAAGTTGCGCCGCTCCTCTCTTTTCTCCCATTTTCTATCGTTTGCGAGGGGGAGGCTTCCTTCCTCTTCTCTGTTCCAATGGAGGCGCGACGGAGGGATCTTCAATGGCGTGATTGAGGCGCGGCGAAGACGCGGCAGGGGCGCAAGGGCGGTCATTCTCATTCTTCTTCTTCTCTTTGTTCTGATTCGTAGTGAAGGAGGAAACTTCCTTCCGTCTCATTTTTCTGATTTTGTTTGGGTTGTTTTATGTTTAATTGATGCTCCGCAGGAGTGGTGGAGTTTGGTTCTCTACAGGTGGTGGTGGGAGCACGATCTTCTCGTTCTTTGTTCTTCGTAGTGGAATCTTTGATGATGGTGGTGTGAGATGGAGTGGTAGGCGTTGATGGATTGTGGCCAAGGGCTAACAACTCATATGGCGAATGGTGAAAACAAAAAAAAACCTCTATTGCCTCGGTTGGATTTGAACCGAGGCAAAATCACACACCTTTTTGCTTCGGTTCAGAACCGAGGCAAAAAGCCTACCCCTTTTCGTCTCGCCTGTATATGCCTCGGTTGCGGAACCGCTGTATATAAGCGAAAATAACTGCCGTCATTTCCCTTTAGTGTACTAGTGTCTTTCTTTCATTCATATTTCAAAGCATTTATCTTCTTTAAATAGCAATTTGCTCTCTTGGATTGGAAAGTGCACAATAATCCTAAGGACTCATTTATAAATCAATGAAGGCGCACTTTCGAATCCAAAGAGAGAAAAATGCGTTTTGGAACCATGGTTCCAAATATGTTTAAGAAATATCAGTATCATTGCATAGTCTGATCTAATATAGTCTAAATCTTTATCATGTTTGAATGATTCATTTTTTAAGTTTTTTTGGAGTTGTTTTTTATCATAAGATTTCAGAGCAAACTGATTCATTCTATGAAAAACAACTTCAGGAAACTTAAAAAATGAATCATCATATATACAAAATGACATTAGATGGGGGTAATGGCCGACATCAATATGTATTATAATATCAAATTTTGGAATAGGCCAACATCATATACCTTGAAGGATTTCAAAAAGAAATCCATTTTTTTAAAGCATAGGGTCAGAAATGAAAACTAAACAAACCAACAGAAATACGTTAACATAGTCAAAAGTCGAAATTCAAATCTATTAACTTTTTTCTTTGGATTTCTATCATATCTTCAAGTGTCACAAAAACTTTTCATAATAACGGTGAATCAAAGACAAAGAAATGTCTTGCTTTTGTGAACTTGAAGGAGTTAATAGAAATTCAAAGACAAAAAGTTAACAGAGTGATTCTGGTTACGAAAGCTCTATAGGAAAGAAAAGTTTGGTGAATGGAGGTGTCAGAGTTTTCGAAGGATCCAAACTCTATTTAAAGGGAAATTGTGGGAAAAGGATGTAGTTTAACGTCGTTTATGGGAGTAATTAGACGTTATTAACTAAATAACGTCGAATGGTGGTACTAACCGACGTCTAGGATATTGCATTTATTTACAACAATGCCACCGATAATTTATAACATTGGCTATCCAAAGTTTGGACGTTAAACGCATGACATTATACGCTGTTTTTGTACTAGTGAATTTCTTTCAGTAAATGTTTTTTATAAAACTTTTTCTATCACACTATATAGTATAGAAAACATTATTGTAAGCTTGTTTTTGTCTAGAAAAGATGTTCCAAAATATATTTCTCTCATATGTTTTTCTTTTTAAAACGATATTTCTTTCAAGGCGATATTTCGTTTGACGTTGCTAAATGGTCTAGTCTCTAGACAATCTTGTTTTAACACACCTAGTTATACAAGTTATTTAAAATATATCAATGAGTGGCTAGATGTGTGATAGGAGTAGTGTGACATTATTTTTCGAGTGTTATAGTTGATTTGTCTTAACCTTCGGTCCGAAATTACTAGACTCAATTCTTTGACCTAGGCCGACTCGTCTCGAATTTGTTTTCTTGGGCCGACCCATCTCATCCTTTATACATTTTAGTCTGGACTAACCTATTTTGATCTTTGACTTGGCCTAACTCGACTTGATCCAG
Source organism: Vigna umbellata (assembly GCF_029865625.1). Taxonomy (NCBI): domain Eukaryota; kingdom Viridiplantae; phylum Streptophyta; class Magnoliopsida; order Fabales; family Fabaceae; genus Vigna; species Vigna umbellata. The sequence continues at coordinate 60,715,062 of NC_142165.1, read as the reverse complement.
GCAAACTAGGCTCAACCTTCGACTCAAGCTTATTCAACTCAAGTCGACTTAATGCAACCCTTTGACTCGGGCTGACTCATTCAACTTTTGGCATAGACAAACTCAACTCTACAGCTTATTTGTTTCGACCTTATTTTTGGGTGACTCAACGCAATTTTTGCCCTGAACCATCTCTACTCTACCTTAAATAGATTAGACTTAAACTAGTCATCAACTATCTTTACTTAACTTATACACCTTAATTTTTATTTTTAAACTCATCACAATCAATAAAGTAAGTTGGACTTAAAATCTAAGAATATAGAATTAGGTATGAGATAAATCTATTTTAATAATTTCAAATTAATATAATTTAGATTATTATAGATTGAATTTCATAATTTATAATTTTACATCTGCGGTCATAACTAAGTACTACATTCTCCCTTCTTGTTAAGCTTTCATATCATCTTTATGTGGATGTAATCTTATTTAGATGAATTCGTACAAAATTTTGTATTATTACATCTTTATGTGGATGTAATCTTTCAGATAATCTCTTATTAGATAATCATGAAAATTTTCTATAACATTATCATGCGACCCCACAAACATCTAATTGTGAAAATATTTTCAAACATATTTTAAATAAAGTCTATTCAATTTCGTCTAGAACTAACATATAACTTTAAAGATAGTCAATGCAATCTCTATAGTTGTCAATTGAGATAACTGTAGTTTACTATAATAAGTAAAGAAAGGTAAAGCTAGTATGCTTTTTCCGTTTATAAATATTGTAATAACTTACCTTTAGTGTTGATAAAAATTCTGGTGAATATGTAATTAAGAAGCATGTAAGAAATTTAAGAAATATAATAAATGTATGACATTAGTTTAATATGGACTTTGCTAATATTATTTAAACTAATTAATTATAATTTACTTTGATAAATATAAAATTTAATAGTATTTTGTAATTAATTTTAGTCATTCGAGTGTATTATTGCTTGTAATGAATATCGTATTTATTCAATTATTGCCTTCTCTATATATGCCAAAAACCACACATACAATAAATTTAATGAATACGTTATTTAATAACATTATTAAAATTTATTTAATTTCAATAAATAAATTTATTATTATATTATTAATTTTCCTTAATTATATGTATTGATGATTCGATAAGTATTTGCCTGTGAATAACTTTATTTTTGTGGGGGAGTTATTACATATAAAAATATTAATAGAACTTAACTTTAAAGTAAAATTATGCTTTTATATTATTTACTAAGTTTGTTCTTTTATATATATATATATATATTATTTATTTATTTGTAACATCCCAAATTCTCACACTTGATATTTCATAATTAATATGAAATCTGTAACATTTCTACAGTCATTCATTTGGAAATATAAAATATTTCACATTAATTACATATTTTAAACTCAGATTTCAACTTAAAGATAACCTGAGTTTTTCTTAACTATCCTTCCTCCTCCATCTTCACTTGTATTGGATTAGACGACACTCCCTCATCTGCTCCCGTATAACAAAAACATTATACGATCATCGCAAAAATATGGTTTTTCCGGTACATGCACAAATAAGTAAGAGTGAGCTACCATGCAACAAACTATTAAAATAATGCATGATACTACTACTACACCTAACTCATATTTATGAAAATGATTTGTTTTGCTAGACTCAATTATCCGGATCTAACGTTGATGGAAGTCTCAGATGGTCGTGCACTTGTGATGACCTCCTCTCCTCATACTAAAAATCATGGCCAGATACAACTTGTCAACCACAAGGTTAGTCCGTTAACACTATGTCCAAAATTGGGACATAGACAAGGACCTCCTGCCCCTCTCACCACATAACTCATCCTTCTCTACTTGAGATTGGAGAGTTATTAGAGTATCCAGGATGACCTTCCATACAGGACCCTCAACATCAACGTGTACACAATACCATGCTAGTACAAAATCTCTCCGCGAGACTCATATCATGTTCATATTTATCAACTCATACCATACCATTACAAAATCTTCCCATAATACTCATATCATGTTCAGATGCATAATTTCATATCAACATCATAAAATACATTCATCATAGAAATCAGACAAGATAAATATATTACAAACAAATTAACAATAATAAAATATTACTATAAATGGTCACTGGAGAAGAATCAAATGTTTGAAAATCATTAAAATAATCTTAATAAAATTTCTTGGGGAAACAAGAAGTTGAATCTGGCAGAGCCGGTTAGACAACTTCTCATCCTTTCAGGAAGATGCAATAAAAATTAAATAGAACAATAAAAGTTCTAGGGAAACAAGAAGTTGAATCTGGCAGAGCCGGTTAGACAACTTCTCATCCTTCCAGGAATACAATGTAATTAAATAATAAGAATAATAACAGGTCTGGGGAAATAAGAAGTTGAATCTGGCAGAGCCGGTTAGACAACTTCTAATCCTTCCAAAAATAAAAACGAAAAAGGAAAACAATATAAAGTATGGGGAAACAAGAAGTTGAATCTGGCAGAGCCGGTTAGACAACTTCTAATCCTTCCAAAAATGTAATAAAAATAAATAAGGAAAGAAATAAAAAGTTTGGGGAAACAAGAAGTTGAATCTGGCAGAGCCGGTTAGACAACTTCTAATCCATCCAAAAATACAAAAATAAACAACTAATTGCATACAAATGACATAACATAATCAACATCACATTTTACAACTATCACACTTGGATCTAAACACAGAAGCATGTTCTCATTCAAAATTCAAAATCATACAGAAACAAAATACTTCATATTTAAGATTTAAGATCAAACAAAAGCAACATATGCAATACTCAAGATAATACAAAAAAAAATGTAACTCCCCTTACCTCTATTCCAGACTTAATTTCCTCCTCTGAAATCGTTCTCCGAAAACTTCCAGAATTTCCCCTCTACAACTAGAATATCCTCCAACTCTCTTCTCTCACAAATTTTTCTAGAATTTTGGTGTAAGTTTTAGCCTTCCCTCCCTTGCTATTTATAGCCAAAAAAAATTTTACTATTCATTTTTACTATTCATTTTTTTTACTATATATTTTTACTATTCATTATTTTATTAAAAATATTATTTTAATCTTAAACATATCTGATCTTACTCTACACCAACGTGGATGGCTTATCCCTTTGTTACTATTCACTTTTACTATTCACTTTTTACTATTTACTATTCACTTTTTACTATTCACTATTCACTTTTTACTATTCAATTTTTTTTAAAAAATCCTGAATAAGTTATAAAAAATTTGAACCTCTCTTTCTAGAATTACTATAATTTTATATCCAAAATTTAAATTTTTCTATCCATTATTATTACTAATAAAATGTTAAAATTTACTATTATAAATATTTTTCATAAGTCTTACAAATTAAGCTACCAAAATTTCTTATTAATCTTTCCACATTTTATAAACTTATTATATTTCCCACTCACAAAGAAATTTATTACTACTAGTAATAAAATTATTACTATTAAAGTAAATATTTTTCATGGGTCTTACATTATTAGTATTATATTTGTTGTAGAATTTTTAGTACGTTCTCTTATATCAAAGATAAGTAGTATGAGAATTGAAAGGACACAATAGACCCAAATTTCAACTAAGATATAATTTTAATAATTCTAACATTATATTAAAAAGAAAAAAGATATACAATAATTCATTAAATCAAACAAAACAACTTACATGTTCTAATACTATTTAGAAATAAATGAAATATATATATATATATATATATATATATATATATATATATATATATATATATATATAAAAACATACTATAAACAAATGAAAATGAAATGGAAACAAAAACAAACTGAATATTTCTGCGTGTGCGTGTGGGTGGGTGGATGGGTGTGTGTGTTGCTGAGTGGGTGTGGGTGTGGGTGTGGGTAGGGATGGCAACGGGTCAGGTCGGGCACGGATAGTGCCTACCCGCAACCCGACCCGACAAAAAAAAATCTACCCGCTACCCGCACGGATACTCGCTTAAAAAATATCCGCGAGTATTTTAAAACTCGCGGATATCCGCGGATACCCGCAAATATTTAAAAAAAAATATATTTTAATAAATTTTTAAAATAAAATTTAAATACAATTACAAAAATATATAAAATATAATATAAATTAAATTAAATATAAATTTAAATTCAATTTTAATTAAATTTAATCTTGTAAAATATAAATTAATGTTAATTTTAATTAAATTTAACTTAATAAAAAATAAATTAAATTTTTATTTTAATTTTTTGCGGGTACCGGGTATCCGCGGGTACGGATAGTATAATACTCGCACCCGACCCGTTTATAAGCGGGTATTAAAATATATGCTACCCGCGGATTGCGGGTAGTAAATATCCACGGATATCAACTATCCGTCGCGGATTTTATCCGCAGATATCCTCGGGCGCGGATTTTTTTGCCATCCCTAAATATGGGTGAGCGGGTGGGGGCGTGCGCGTGCGTGTATGTGTAAAAAGTAAATTGAATATTTATGAATATAATTTTACCGTAAAACTATGTTTTTATATAATTAACTAGATTTATTTTCCTTTACATACCGTAAATTGATTTTTTATTTGGTAAGAAATTTCAAATACATTCTGTAGGACATCGAGCATAGAAGTTCAAAGGAACAAATAATTGGTGACATAATATGTTTAAATCTAACCTAAGATAAATTTATAATCACTCTTATACTAAATTAAAGAAAGATATACAATAATTCAGTATATATAACTTATTTATACTAGTTTACACAAAAAAAAGACCATATATAATGGTAAACATAAACAAGCATATAAGAAAATAAAACAAACTTATTATACATTATATATGTATATTGAAAATCTCGCGTAAGAAAAATTTACAATATATAAGTGGATGCAAACTTTATTTTATACTTTAATTTTGTAAGGTTAAATAAAGATTAAAATTTAATTCTTAAGATAATATTAGAGTTGTCTAAGTTTATTCTTAGTGAAATTTTATGTTTGTTAAACCTATTTTGTCACTTGTTATCATATCACCTACTAATATTTAGTCCTACAGTTGAGATGTATGTATATTTTGACATGATAAAGGATATTATGAAAATCACATATCAGTTAAAAATAAGGTAGATTTATAATATATATATACATAGGTGAAAACCTAACTTTACAAACTATTTTTGTAAGGACGAGTTAAATATAAAGTTTACTTCTTACTAATGCATGATATTTAAAAACTAAATAATTGATTATAGAGTTAATTATGTTTTTAGTCTATAAACTTTGACAAATTTTAAAAATTAATAGATACAGTTCTCAATTGACATTTTAGACTGGTGCTTAAATTGTTTCTGTCATTTAACACATTCTAATTCAAATGTGAATCTAATATTTTGTTTAAAACAAAAGAAATTTAATAATGTTATGTCGGAAAAATTATATATATTCATTTTTAAAATTTGAGATCAAAATGTATTAAATTTTAAAAACAAATTTCAAATTTATGTCCAATTGACTACAAACATATTAAATCTTAGTTATATATATATATATATATATATATATATATATATATATATATATATATATATATATATATATATATATATATATATAAAGTAAATAATTAACTATATGTAATATCTATAATATCTAATTATATTTTATTCTAATATTTTGACTTAGTTAACATTACTTTAAAATATATTTTTTATTTTGTCTTCACACATTTTTTCTAACGTAACTATGTTGATTACATCTTTATAAGATAGAAAATGCATGTATTTTTCTTAATACAAAGTTCAACAAATTAAATTAATTTATAATATAGAAGTGAGACAAAATTCTTTTTATTATAGCTCTAGCTAGAGTCATTAAGAGTATTTGCTAAATCAATTTTGTCGTGCATAATGTATCTTTCTATGGAATTCTCTTAATTCCCTTCATATTCTCAAAATCAGGGAATATATTAAAACTCTTGTGTGATATGATCAATTTTATATAAATAGAAACAAATATGCTATTTTTCTAAAATTGAATTAAGTTAAATTTTTAACATTTTAATAAACTCTTCTTAATAAATCAAACTCTAATTATTAAAATGTAATAAATTGGTAAAATAATATATTTTTAAGTTTTACACATACACCAGACTTAACTATATATTAAAAAATTCAGAAATGTAAAAGATATCTTAAAAAATCATTAAACTTTTAACTGAGTTATACGTTTTTTTTATCATTTGACCTGTCGATCAGATTTCTGGTTAGTCAAGAAACTGACTTATATGGTACAAATTTGTACTTATTCCTTTTAGATAATTCTTACTAACGTTCGTAAGAGAAATCAATATTCTTTTTGTTTTTGTAGATATGATGTTCATTTTTATATTAACTTTTCTAACAAAATTAAAATTGTGAAAATATAGTATTTTATTTAAAACTTAGTTGACTGGTTTAAGACAAAGTTAAATTTCAAATGATTTTGTCTTTTTTCATTTCCCTCTTCAATTTTTCCTCTTCCATTACAAATATTTAACTGCATAAATCAAATTATAATATATAATATATAATTAGGATATAAATTGTATGATTTAAATAAATTTTATATGGTTAAATTAGATTTAAATTGATTTCCTAATTCATTCAATCATTTCTATAAATTTGAATTTATTTGTAACTATTTTTCTACTTTTGATCTTGATCAATCACTCAGTTTTCTACATATTCATTCAGTCTCGAGAAACACTTTTCTTTCAATGCTTTGCTTTAAGTTTGGTAAACTTACGAAAAACTGAAGTCTTTGAAAACCTTCCTTAATCTGAATTTTCCCAAATTATATTTTCCATGTTGGATGTTGTTCCAGAGAATTTTGTTTTACATTCCATAAAATCTACAATCTAAATTATTTACCAGAATTATACGTTAATAATCCTTTGACATTTAGGGTTTTATAGATTTGGTCAAATTGAGCCGTGGGGAGAAGTCCACACGTGGGAACTTGGTCTAAGCCCTTGTGAAGTGGCATATAAAAACATGCTAAGAGTAGTGATAGAAGAGTTAAGAAAAAGTGTGTGCAGGTTCATTTCCTTAGTGTAGGGTTGAAAGAATGAGTGGTTCAAAGTTGAGTGATTCAGATCGTGATCAACAAGGCATTTATCATTGCCGTCATCGTCATGATCCAGAAATAATAGCTAGACTCGAAGAGTAAGATCACCAATCTTCTGTTCTTCACAATTTTCTTATTTTTAGTGTCTTCATTCAATGGAGTCTTGTTTTAGGGTTCCTAACACCAATACTATCCCTTACAACCATTAAACAATACAATTTATTACTAATTTAATGTTATTGCATATATTATTTCAAAGTTAAATATCACGTTGGGCAAATAGTGAATTTTTTGAGTTCTTTTTCACTCTTGGATTATTGAAACATTATTTTTATTTATACTTTTCACCCAAACACACAACAAGCCATTTCTTGATTCAATTTTAATTTTTACATTAGAAATTATACAATTTTTTTTTTGTGAGACTTTTTCAAGATTTTGTTTTCTTTTATATAATATTTTTTCATGTTGTTTTTGCAGATGATGGATTCTTGTAGAAAATAATAGAATAACTCATTCTTCTCTTGACAATAATAATTAATAAATGAAAAAAAAAGGATTATGACTTAAATAGTTGTGAAATATAATTTCTTTATTTTATTACTGAATTAACTAGTTTATTATTAAGAAAACTACTTAATTTAAAGTAAAATATTAAATGTATCTAAAATTAGGTATGTGTTTTTTTTCTAATATTATCACTGATATTAATTTGGAAATGCCTTTTTTTTTTTTTCGTTTCTTCTTCTAAATATCCTTACTGGTTTTACTTCTTTTAATCTCCCTCGCCAGTAATATATGATTAGGAATAGCAAACAAATAGATGAAAATTAAGGTTTGAAATTATTGTGAATATTTAAAAATGAAATGTTTTTTATTAATATTTATTTTTATTTTAACTTATTTATGTTTTAATATTACTATTATTTATTTTTAATATTATTATTATTACTGTTTTTTTCTTGGTTATACGTGAGAATAGGCAAACTAAGATTACCGAAGCAAAGTTTTATTAGTAGAGAAGAATAAAATAAATTGATGAAGTAGATGATAAAGAAAATTAGAGAAGTACATAAAAAAATATGATAAAAATAGAGGTTTGATAAAGAAAGTTAGATGAAAATTAACTTTTTTATTATAATTTATTTCTTAACTTTTATTATTAACTATTATTGACTGTTTTTAGTGGGTATGAGGGATCCATTATTTTTCTTTTGGGAAGTTTTTCTACATATTATTCATTAACTTAATCAATTAATACCTTTTTTCTTATTCTCGACCATTTTCAACCTACCAAACAGTGCTAAATTCCCAATGAGCTTAAAATGTCAATCTATTTCATATATTATATATTTACATTTATATATTGAAGCCAAACTTTAAATTTGCTATTTACAAAATGATCAGAGAAAGTAAATGTGTTAATAACTCCCAAAAAGATCATGCAATAAAAATATCTTAGATCATACTGTCTATAATATAGGTGAATCTTATTGAAAATAATTACAAAAATCTATTGTTTTTACACTCGTAGTTTATATATAATCTTCGGTAAATATCGTAACCAATGATAAATAATATGTATTGAAGTATAACGTGAGAGATTCATTTCAGTCTTTTTTATTTTTAAATTCTTTTATCAGACTAATTATATCTCTTGATAACTAGTTCTATGAATATTTTCCTATTTTTAATTTAAAATGTTAACACATGTTATCACATTATTAAAATACGGTTACTAAGTAAGTGTTTTTATTTTACAAAAGTGCTAAAGTATATTTTTCCTTAAATTTTGTTAGAAGTACTTTATCTTATTACTATTTTGATAAATGATATCATGACACACTTTTACGTTCATTTGACACAGTATCAAGATAAAATGATTCTAAAAGTGTAAAGTTTTGCATTTTTTCAAGAAAAAAGAAAGTGAAAAGTAAGTAAAGATAATGTTAAATAAATATAAAAAAATTAATTGGGTAAAAGAATCATTTTTCTACTATTTTTTCCATTTCGTATCTCTTTCCTTCCTTTTCATACACCAAAATGTTTCAGAGAGGCGTCGCAATATTTGCCTTTTTTAATTAAACCTTTTTCTATTTAAATCACTTTCTATGTATACCAGGTTTAGATACTAAAAGTATCATTCTCTAATCAAAATTTAAATTATACTTTAATAATCTATACATAATGTACTGCATTAGGTGTTAATATATCATGGTAAAACTTTATTGAAGGTTTCATCTATGTGCATGCATATATTGTAATTTCTGGTATCTATATATATACATGACTTTTTGTTTGTGGGACTAAGATGGGTACTGTTTTTCACCATGCAGGTAGGAAGGTAGATACAGAGGGATTGGGAACATTTTGGTTGGTCGCTGTTTATTTTTTTATTTTTTATTTTTTATGTATAGGGTTCAGTATTTATACACATACACACTGAAAAACAGTACTGAAAATATATAAAGAAAACTGCATAGAAGTTCTATCCCAACATGTGTATATGCATCCATAGAGACATAAAATAGAATCCAGAAGGTTCAGCTGGTGCTCGAGCTAAACAGCTGAATGGTTTTGGTTATTCCTCAAAAGTTTAATTTAACCAGTTTAATATTTCATTGGTTTGTGACCCCTAAGAAATTTCATTGTGATATATATATGTCTTATATTTTAGATTTATAGATGTAAAAATGAGATTCGATTTAGATATGTTTCATGTGTTTATTGATGTCTGCATTGGTTATGGATTTCTTTTATCTGTTGTTCATACCTTTGACCCAAAACCTTATACATGTAATGCTTTTTGCTGTTAGACATTCAACACTCTCTCAATAACCTAACTGAGATTTTCCTTTTCGAAACTCAGAATCTTCAAAGAATGCTCACATCCGGACGAAACACGACGCCGTCAAATAGGAGAGGAGCTCGGGCTCGATGCTAAACAAGTAAAGTTTTGGTTTCAGAACAAGAAGACACAGTTAAGGGTTAGTCTATAGTTTTTCATGATCATGCTTAGTTAGTTAACAATAATTACTATTTTGAACAATGATTTCGTGCAATTTTCAGACCAAAAGTGAGCGATTAGATATCAATGTTCTTCGTCTTGAGAATGAAAGAATACAATCCGAAAACCGTATAATGAGTGAGACTTTGAAGACCATAGCATGCGCACCGTGTGGGGGTCGATCCATGAGACAAGAAGAGAGAGAACTTTATTTGCAAATCTTGAAGGTAGAAAACATTCTATTAATCAAAGAGGTTAGTAAAAAGTATATTAATTAATTGCTTCTCTTGTGATGTGAATCTCACACTGTTATGCATCATTTTTCAGTGTGAGAGAGTAGTTTCATTTATGGCAAACAACGGGATCAATCCAGAACTCCTTCCGGCTGTTCCTTCTACTTCTTCTTCTTCTCCACTTGATACCTTACGAGCAACTTTGCTAAATCAAACGGTTGGAACTTCACGAAATCAACCCATTCTTAATCATGAAGAGTATATTCCTTCCCCTTCTCAACATGATATTCCAGCAGTTAATCAAGATATTTTTAATCATGGTCATAATCAAGAAATTCCTGATCTTGCACTTGATCAACATGTTTCTTCTCTTACTCTTACTGTTACTTCTCCTGCCACTGTTGATCCCTTTCGCAGTCAAGATGACCCTCTTTTGATTTCTTGTCTTGAATATAATATTCCAGCTTTGGTTACTGCTCTTGATCAAAATATTCTCTCACTGGCTTCTACTCGTAATCAAAATAATATTAACCTTCATGTTGTCGAGAAACAAAGCCAAGGACTTAATCCATGTCTAAACGTTCCTTCTGTTACTCCTACCCTTGATCAAGATAATCAACATCCTGGTCAAGACATTTCGTCCATTCTTCAGGATCATACGCCATCTCTTGATCTTGATCTGGATGCGATACTTCACATTTTGAACAGCGATGTGGTATCCCAACCGAAGACCAGCGAAAATAAAGATACGGAAAATGCACGAATGTTGAAGATTGCGAATAATGCAATGGAAGAGTTGATGAAACTCTTAAGTATGAACGAACCCTTCTGGTTCAGGTCTCTTGTGGATGAGAGATTCGTTCTTCAGCGCGATTGCTACCAAAGGATTTTTCAAAGGAGTAATAGCTTAAACGGACCTCATGCTCGAGTAGAATCTTCCAAAGATTCACGAGTGGTGAAAATGAGTGGGACAGAGCTTGTGGAAATGTTTTTAAATTCGGTCAGCACTTCTATAACTCTATATTCCATCAAACATTTTATTGGTTGTCTGCATATTTGAAATATTATAACACTCTTAAAATATGATATACGCTTTGATCTTTGAAGGACAAATGGGCTGATCTATTCCCATCAATTGTTAAAAAAGCTGAAACAATTGAAGTACTCGAAAGTGGTTCGTTAGGAAATAGAAATGGAGCTTTGCAGTTGGTATGTTTTCCTGAAAACCTTGTTTTATGTGGGTTTACAATAATCTCTTTGGATCAGGTGATAAGTCAAGAATATTGGTACAGATGAACGCAGAAATGCACATTCTTTCACCTTTGGTTCCAACTCGGGAATTCAGCTTCCTTCGTTATTGTAAACAAATCGAAGCAGGTGTATGGACCATAGGGGATGTGTCAATTGATTCTTCGACACACAAAATCTCTAATGTTTCCAGCTCTCGGAGGCTTCCATCTGGATTGCTGATTCAAGAAATTGCTGATGGATTATGCAGGGTTAGTAAGTAAATTACATTATCTGTGACTTCTTATAATAGCTCTTTTCATTCATTGCTGCATTGTTGAGAAAACTCCTATTGTTTAATTTTGACAGGTTTCTTGGGTGGAGCATGTGGAAGTGGATGATAAGATCCAAACTCACCATCTTTTTAGAGATCTTATCTGTGGCAATAATGCATATGGAGCAGAAAGATGGGTTTTGGCACTCGAAAGAATGTGTGAGAGAATTGCAAGTGCCTCAGCTGAAACCATACCTCGAAGTGACGTTGGAGGAGGTTGGTTACACTTTGTTTTCTTCGCTCCAAACCCTTATTCTCGTTGATCTATTACCATTTGTTCATATATGAAGTTTATGTCATTCGTTTTTCTCAGTGATTAGGTCACCTGACTCAAGGAGGAATATATTGCGCCTGACTCGTCGTATGGTGAAATCTTTCTGTGAGAGTTTGTGCATGCAAGATAACACAAGCTTCCCACACCTAACCAGGATGAACAATGGCCCCATTAGAGTTGCTATTCGAGTGAACACGAACGGGCCAGGTGAGCCTAAAGGCATGGTTCTCAGTGCAGCTACCTCCTTTTGGCTTCCAATATCTCCACAAGATATTTTTGACTACTTGATAGATGACAGGAAACGAGCCAAGGTTCAAACCCTAAAACTTATATAAAGCATGCATTCTGTTTTTTGATGGTAAATTTTTTAACTTTTGCGTAGCAAAATCATCGATGCTTCCATGTTATTTTCGTTGTAGTGGGATGTTCTATGCTCTGGAAATGCAGGGCACGAGATTCAACGCATCACAACAGGTAGTAATCCAGGAAACTGTGTTTCAATCATGCGGGTACGTACTTGTTATTTCTATTTCAGTTTCATGTTTTCCTGCTATATTCAGAACGTTTTTCAATTAGATTACGTGAAACATATTATGGAAACTCAGAAACACGTGATGCAGATTGAATAAAATCAAGGAAACACTGTATAAGCTATCACTTCTAGAACCTTTTCTCAATTTCTTCGTCGTATCTTCTCTTCTTTCCATCTCAAACTCCATTTTCAGACAAACGTTTAACAGAGGTCTAAAAATTGCTTTTCTTTTAAACAAAAGGTGATATGCAATGCATGCCATTCAATAAGTAAATGGAAAAAAATTCGCACCGAATCAAAACTCATGATGTCTCTGAGGTTTTGTTTTACAGAATTGATATATGAGAAGTATCATAAAAATTGATTTCAATTTATTCATACGCAGCCTTTCATCCCTAAAGAGAACAATATAGTTATTCTCCAAGAAAGTTATGTAGATGCTTTGGGATCTATGATGTTATACGCTCCTTTTGATATGAAGGCATTGAACTACGTCATGAACGGAGAAGACACGTCACTGTTTCCGATTCTTCCCTCTGGCTTCACCATATCCAGGGATGCCAAACCAGATGTTCCTGAAGGACAATCTGGAGAAGTTGGCAAATCAGAAGGTTCGTTGGTCACTCTAATGTTTCAAATTTTGGCTTCTAGTCCATCTAGAATGAGCATGGTAGACATCGAATTTGTAAGTAATGTTAATGCACTTGTGACCTCAACAATAGAGCATATTAAAGATGCTTTGAATTGTTCCCATTCAAAGTAATGTCTTTTCAAGATGTACGTTACTTTTTGGAATGAAAGGAAACATCGAGTTTTTGTTTATGTTCTAAAACGTCGTGACTTATATTTGAATTCAACATTTCCTTACTTTGTTTTGTTTCTAACCATAAATCAATGTCGTAAGATTAATATAAGTAATCTTTTTTGAAAGGAGAATTTCTACTGTTCCTGCCTTACTAATAGAGAAAAATGAATTAGGTATGAAAAATTTCTGGGTTTTTTTAACTGCGATATATTGTAATTGAGAGATATGATATAATCTAATAAGGAAAGTAAATATCTTCAGAAGAATTAAGCTATATGGGAAAATAAGAGTTTATCTCAATATTGTTAGAAAAATGACATTTATGCTTATGATATATTTTTATTCCACGTAAACTTTACCATTTATAGAATTAAAATTAGTTATTTCATATACATACCAGAGCTATTAAAATGAGTCACAACCCGTGGATCAACCCGACCCACCACGGGTTCGGACCGGGTTGAGTTTGAAAAAATTGTATTTTTTTATGCGGGTCAGATTTCAACCTGGCTCATGCAAGTTGAACCTGTGGTGGGCCGGGTTGGCCCAACAACCCACCTATCTAATTTTATTTTATTAAAATTTAATTTTAATTTTATAAAAAAATATTTGTTATTTTTTTTTGCTTGAAAAAATTATTTAAGTTCTTTATTTTCAAAAATAATTAAACACCCATGTTGGGATTGAAATTTGGAAGTGAAATTTGTTTAGATTTAAATTATAAAAAAGTTTGTAATTTTTTTTTATTTTAAAAAAATTATAATTAAGTGAGTCAGTGAACCAATTCGTTTACCCACCAACCTATGGTGGGGTTGGGCCGGGTTCAGATTTTTCTGACTCGCTAATAAATGAGCCGGGTTGGCTTGGCTCACTAAGTGACCAACCCGTGGTGGACCGAGCCGGATCGGGCCGAGTGACCAGTTTTGACCGCTCTAATACATACTATAAGGTCTCTAATTATTACAAATCAAACATTATAATAACTATAAATTCGAAAAACATAACAAAATAACTTGACTCTTCTTCTTCCAATACAATAATCAGTGTCATTCAATAATGATCTAATAACCCCTAAATTTAAGTTTATTTTTATAAAACTCTCTCATAAACTGAAATTTTGTTTCCTTTCATCCCATATTCTTTCTATATTCATGAAACATTGTTTCAAGCAGTGGTTTCATGAACATATACACTACTACAAAAACGAACTTAAACGTATGTTATTTTAGATATCAACGTCATTCTAGGAGACATCATTTTAATGTCGGAGCTCAAGAACATACGTCAATTGACATCGGACATCATAGGAATAGACGTTGGATTTGTAACGTGTTATTTTTAGGAAGCATCTCTGTTAGCATCTCCAACAATTTTGTGAAACTTTTATCGGTTCATCTACACCTTGATTTTAAATTAAACAATTTCAATGTTGTGTAAAGTTGGAGCATCCTGTATACAACTCTTTCTCTGAATCGTTCTTAAGATAAATCATATAGATGAGCTATTCCAAATTTTCTTCACCAACATCATGTACCATGTCCTATGAATGATCATTCATTCATCCACATAATCTATTCCTCGTGACGGATTGTCTAGTACTTATCCACGCCAAATCCAAATTGTATAACTTCTCATTATATCATAGATGAATAGATGATCACACATGTTGCCCAAGTCCTGATATATTTGATTAAGACAGTGAACACAAGGACAAAAATATGTCCCATTCATAGAGTTTGCATGTTTTTCAACATATTGCAAGAACTCATAAACTTTATTGTCATACTCTTCACTGATGCGACGTTCATTCGTCCAGCTTCGATTCATACTATGTTCGTAAGAAATCTCATCAATCTCAAATTTTTAACTCTCAGAAGGTTAAGCCTTTATCCATTCAGAAAAAAAAATTCATATTTTTGCTAAGACAGAAAAATTTTTTTTTTGGACATGATAAATTTGATAAAATTTCAGAACATTTCACATTGTTCTCCGAAATACACGAAATGAAAGTGATCACGGATTACCACAATCAAATATATATCCAAAGAACAAAACAAAATTATCTCAACATAAATTTTATCAAATTTATCCACGAACTCCAACGTACACGTTATAGCAAATTATGAAAAATATTTTTTCCAAACTTTCTAATTAGACAATTTGACAGTTAATATAAACAATTAGGTTTAAACCATCGGATCGTCCTCATATTTGTTGGGGAATCTCAAGTGGGTTCTCATTTTTTCAACTGTCTCAATTGGGTCCATATATTTGTAAAATTGAGCCAATTAAGCCCTATCTGTTAAGTTTTCACAGATGGCGTTAAAATTTGCTAACGTGGTGCAAACTTAATCTGCTGATGTATAGGTCTTATATTACGTGAAATTTGTTATTTAATTTGTTATTAAGTCTTGTATAAGTGTTATATAATGTGTTATGTTATATTATTTAATTGTTCAGATTAGGGATTTCTTTGGATTAGGAGATTTTTAATGAAATAGGGTTAGAGACGCGTCGCAACTGGAAAGGACCCCTCCGCCAACAACGACGATGATGGTTGTTGACGTTGGTGAGCGACGACGATCAGAATTGTTGCAGGTGGCGCTCTGGTAACACAGTGAAAAATAAAACATTAGAGAAATTTGAAAGCTTTGAGAAAAATAAAAAGGAAAAAATGAAGAATTGAATCAAAAAAATGAAGATAAAAAAAAGAGATTCATAAGATATGGAAATTAGGAAATCGAAAAGAGGGATTCTGAAATGGAAAAGGGAAAAGATGAATCTGAATTAGGAGACTAATTGTTCCATCGCTTTCAGCTATACGGGTTCTGTCAACTCAAACAAAGAACTTGTGTCAGAAAGAACTCGCCAGTTGTCAACAGTTCAACCATGATTCTAGAACCTCGAGAATTCAAGAATTGTCAAACACCAAATGACCCAGAATTGATTTTTTTACCGACTTAGATTAACCATTTCGGCCACCGACACTAGTTCTTATCATGTGCCCGGTCTTAGCACCCACACCATCAATGATGTCAGGCTCACTATCTTGCAGAATATAAACTAAGGACAATTGAAACCTACTAAAACAGAAACAACAAAAAAGGTAGGAAAAAAAATTAAAATTTCGGGAGAAGGTGTTTTCAACACATGGTTCCGGAATCTTCTTCCACCCCATCATCTAGGGAACGAAACCCACTTTCAAAATCGTGTTTTGGGAAAACCCCAAAAGGAAAACTAGGAAAGATTACGATGGGGGCATCCAATTGCTGCGTATCGGGGCTTGTGGGAGACGGTTGAGGGTGACATTGTGAGGGAACAATGAGAATATGGTTTTGGAGGTCATAATAAGGGTTAATGATAGAAATAAATTTAAAGGGGGTGCAAATTCTGAGAAATACCCTCATCCCTGAGAAATACCACCCTTGGGAGAATTCAACAAGAACCTAAATTGTAAGGAACCTCTCAGCACTCATGCAATTCATAAATCGTGCTACTGAATGAGTTCAACAGAGCAAGCATTGAAACAGATGAATTTCCTAACAATTAATGAAAAATCATGTAAAATTAAGAATCAATTCAAATACATGAGAGTTTACAAGATTACATCATCCCCTAACAACAAATAGAATTACAATGGAATGAGAAGAGATAGAAAAAACCCTAGGAAGAGAAGAGGAGAACTCCCGTTTCCCCAAATCTGCCCCTAAGGAGCGAAACACGTGTTTCTGTGCTTATGTCATCAAGAGATACCAACCCTAGGACGTCCAAGTCCTTTAAATAGATCAAAATACTAACAAAAATGAAGCCCAAGCCCAAAATAGATCAGAAAAATAACAAAAAACGGGTCCAAGCCCATAATGTGGCGCTCAAGCGCCCCAGAAGGGCGCCCGGGCGTCGTGCGGTGCAAATTATGGCGCTCTGGTTGACTTTTCTACATTCTGGTTTACTTTTCTGCATTCCAATATTTTGGTACTTTAACTATTTTTTTCAAATCATTCCAATGGCCTACAAAATCAAGGGAATTAGTAAAAAATTCATTAAGTTCCACCTCAACTCTCTTATTCATAAAAATAAAGTAAAAACATGAGTTAAAGCAAGTTTCTAAGTCAAAAAGGGTGCATTTAGTATCAAAATTACATCACAGAAACGGTATTTTCAACCGTTATCACTTGGTCTTGGTAGTGTCTTTATGAAAATATCTATAATTTAATCTTCTATCGGATAGTAGTATTCAAGTTGAATCTTCATATTTGGTAGCATTATCATTGTTTTTATTTTGTTTATTTTTTATCTTATATTGGTATTTTTATTATTAGCTTTTAGAAAATTAATGATTTTATTTAATAAATTGGAAAACAAAAATATTTAGTTCTTATTTATGAAAATATTGTGGAGATAAGTGGAAATCAATTAATTGTTATCAACATATTCAGTTACTTCAATTACAAAAATCAAGTAAAAATCAAACAAACTTGTCTAAATATTATAAATAGAAGGCTTGATAGAGTTAAAGGGAGACATTGATGGGAATTGAACCGAGATGCCTACACTTACACAACCCAACCATCTATCATTAAGCTCAATTAATTTTGTTGAAAAATAATACAAACATTAATATAGAATCCTTTCTTAAGATATTTTCGAATTTTTAAAATAAACGCAATTATTAATTAATTTTCATCCAACTCCTAAACACCTTTATCATCAAATAAAATACCATAATTAAATATTTAATATTAGAAATTATCAAAATAAAAATAAAATATATGTTTATTTTATCCGAGTCTTACAAGAATCACAAATTGTATAATCTTAAGGTGTTTAAAACTATAAACTAGCTCAAGGAATGTCAAATTACACAAATCAAACTCAAAAGAAGGATTTTTGGTTCACTCATATCACGTTGGGCGTCATTGATCACGTTAGATGTTGCTAGGAGAGTAGCTTCTCTGAATTGGTTGTCCTTAGTTGAGCCAAAGTTACAAAACTCATTGACTTGGTGTCGTTAAACGCTTATTGGGATCATTGGACGCCAATTGTGCAAGGGTTCTTTGTTTGGTTTATCGCTGAATGCAACTTTTGGTCGTTGGGCATCCTTTCCAAGATTTAGATCACGAGAGCTTTAGTTGTGGTTTCACTAGAAGCGCCCTAGGCTGGTTGGGCAAGGAAGTGGCGTTGGGCGCCATTTTACCTAACGTTAGGTGATAACCCTCTAAAGCACTAGTGCAGTCAAGGAAAACAACAGCGGTTATTTTCGCCTATAGGCAGCGGTTCCGCAACCAAGGTATATATAGATAAGGCAAAAAGGTGTAAGCTTTTGCCTCGGTTCCTACTGAATCGAGGTAGTATGTCGGACTCTACTGCCTCGGTTAGGACCTGAACCGAGGCAGTAGAGTGTTTTTTATTTTATTTTTTCTACGTTCGGTTTCGCTAGCTTTTTTGCCTCTCGCGAGACCGATCGGTTGTGACCTGCATCCACCGTCTAGGTTGCTTCGAATGTGGAAACCACCATAGCCAAACCAAACCACAAAAGAAAATACACGAGTAAGACCATGAGATCAAAAACCTAACTCGAAATGAAAACCCTAAATCCTTAAATCGCAAAATTAGATAATATGAACAAAAATTCCCAAAACCAAAGAACAATTAAAACCATAATTTCAAATCTCAAGATGCGCTTAAGCTATCGAAGTCGCCTCCCTTCCTGCATAAAAGAACCAACACTGAGAAGCGAAATTGACTTTTCCCTCCATGCGAAACACGAACCAGAGTTGGAGAAGAGGAAAAGGAGGTTTGCGCCTCCCTTACTGTGAGGCGAAACGAAACGAGAAGAAAAGAAAAAGATGAAGATGAGTGCTTCCCCCTTCTTGTGAAGTCGCGACAGAGGAGTGAAGAAGACAACAAAACATTGAACGAAGAGAACCCCAAGGGCGAGAGAGAGCAGTGACACAAAACCTAAACGAAGAAATTCTGTCTAAAAGTGCCTCTCTTCGCAAAATTTAAACCTAAACGCATGTTATTACCTCGGTCCGTGGGCAAATCGAAGCATAAAATGCGTATGACATCAGCCAAGAGGGAACCGAGGCAATAGAGGTTACCAAAATGGATTTTGGAACATTCGATTTCAGAGGATGTGTGCCTATGGCAGGAAATACTACCTCGGTCTGTGGGCAAACCGAAGCATAAAGAGCCTACAGCATCGGCTAAGAGGGAACCGAAGCAATAGAGTTTACCAAAATGGACTTTGGAACGTTCGAACTATCTTGGTTCTGAGCAGCAACATAGGTAGTATACTCGTTCGACATCGGCTAAGTGGGAACCGAGGCAATAGAGGTTACCAAAATGGATTTTGGAACGTTCGGTTTCAGAGGATGTGTGCTTGTGGTAGGACAGAATGAATTAGAACGTTCGGTTCAGAGGATGTCTGGTTCTGGCAGGAGATACTGCCTAGATTCTGTGCAGCAACTGAGGCAGTATAACCATTCGACATCAGTTCTCAATGAACCGAGGCATATAATGTCGCCATAACTACGAAAATGCCACCACATTATTATATGCTTCGATTTTTGTGAAACCAAAGCGTATATAGTGCGTTAAAAAGCTCATTTTTTACTAGTGAAGGCACCTCTGGACTAGTAGCATTGGACTAGGTTTTATGGCGTTAGGCGGTATCAAATAACTTATCTTTTATTGTGTGGAACTTTATCATATGTGACTTGGTGATTATTGGAATGTATTGAATTTTTTAGGATAATGAGTTATCTTGAGACTTTACTAATCATTCATACTCAAATAGAGAATGATGCATTAGGAGGTGAGAGTAGTAAGATGCCTTTGTCTAAAGAACAATGTAGTTCTTATGATAGTAAAGGATTAACTTTGTCAGGTGGAAGAGTATCCAGCACAAGTGCATGACTTCCAAGTTCCAAGTTGTCTAATATTAATGCATTTTTATCTAGATGATTAAGTCTAAGAGACTTTCTATCTTGTGTGGCTTGTGTTTTATAAATGGGTTAATTCTTTAGTATGAATAAGACATGTTTATTTTTTATTTGATGCATCATTTGATCTATTAGCTTATCCTCTCTTTTTTTTGTCTATTTTGTTTTGATATTCTTCTTTTGTAATGATTACATTCATGATGTGAGTATATGAGAATTTAGTTTTTGAGACATCTCTAGTTGTGGTATAGATGTTTTGCAGCTCAGCTTCTAATTTATTTTTTGAAAAACTTTGTATATTCTTTAGTTATATCTTCTAGTATCTTTTGAGGTTTGTATATATGTACTTCTTATTTCAGTATATCTTTTGAAATAGATGTAATAGATTAGTCATATATATTTTGTTTATCCATGCTCTGTTTTTATCAATTATATAATATTTTATTTAATAATTTTATATTATTAAATGAGATGTTACACATAGTAAATGCACAATATTATACTAACATATGATTCCTCTTTAGCAATTATATGACAATACAATTAAAACATAAATTCAAGAGTAATCTAGAGTCACATGTAATTACCTGGGACTTAAAACCTAAAAAGATGACAAAAACGTGATTTACTCTATTTGACTTTTTTATTAGGTGGTTGCATAGAGCTCTTTTCAAATATTACAACTGTGATTCTTGATTATCAAATAGCTAAAGAATGAGTGAGATAAGTTAGAGAGAAATCAGAGAGAATTTAGAGAGCTTAGTTGTAGAAATTGTGGTTTTATAAAAAAAATATTAAAAGTTTTATATAACTTAACTCTTTGATATTAACAATATTGTAGTGTTATATTTTTAATTCAACTACCATTTTTATAGGTCATCACATGCTTGAACCGTAGATTTAATATTCAATTCAATGGCATGCATAATTATATATTTTGGGATTTTATCCACATTTATTGTTTGAATATATATAATTTGAAGATTATAAATGTATTTTTTTATGTATATAAAAAATGTTTATTATGTGCCTAACAAAAATGCGTACTTCAGTTAAAATGTTATTAATTACGATAAAGGTAAAAGAGTATTATTATTATATGAGATACAACGATTAAACCTTAATATAGGCGAAAACAGTAACAGACTAAACAGAATCAGTTTATACTCCTAAGTAAACGTAGCTTTAACTTTGATATACTTGTAACATTAAAAATGTGGTGGATTGATAAAGATTATATATCATCAAAAGCCATTTGATTCCCGTTGAACGAAGAAGTAGAATTGAAATTTGAATTTCTTTTTCTTCTTCCAGATATCAATCTTTCGTCTTGCAGTTACTAATTCAACTCATACAATTCCATTTGCAGATGTTTTTGTTCCATGAAAACAGAATTATATTTTCTAACTTAGCTTTCTCAAATATGGTACACATTCAATAATTTATTTTATTTAGCATAGTTCTACCTTTTCAGTGATTTAGCTATTTGCAGCCCTAACTGTAGTAGGTTGAAAAAAATTGCAAACTTCTTTGTATCCTCATCTTCATAATAAAAGTTCTTAATTTGCCCAGAAATTAACAGGATTAATGCCTTTTCATTTTTGGTTTTTTAATATTGGCAGTTATGGAGACCAATTTGTATTTTTCAAATCCCTCCAAACCCATATGAATTGGCTTATACAAACATTCTAACAGTTCACTTATTCTCACACTCATCAGGAGTAAAAAGTAATTGGCTTTCTCTTCTGAAAGTTGGAAGAATGTCCCAATCAAACTTGAGTGGATCAAGCGATGGTCGGCATCACAACCCGTAAGATCAATCCTTCTTCAGAGAGGGAAATTATTTTAATCAATTTCTTGATGTTCTTTGATTTTGAATCTCGTTTGATATTTGATTGTAATGCTTGTTGTTTAGTTTCGATATATTTTATTTTAGATCTATAAGATTGATTTAGTGATAAAAGTTGAAAAAAAAAGAGAGAAAAAATTGTAGGATCCTATTAATATTTGGAAGATAAATAAAATTGGTTTGAAAAATTTGAAAGAAAAGATAACAGAGTGAAAAAGGGTGAGTTTAACTTCACCTTTAATAAAAACGAACAATTAATATTTGTGGGCATGGGCATCTTGTTCATTGATTTATTCACGATGAATTGTCCTTTTTCATTATTGTTAGTTTCAAGAAGTTGCGATGCTATTGGTAGTTTTTATGTTGGAATTTAGAATAGGTTTGTATACTTAAATAGATGTATTGCATGAAAAATACGTAGCTCTGCCAAGCAGTGAAAGTCCTGCAATTTATTTGAGACATGCCTTAAAGAAAATTTATAATCTCTTCAAAAGTTAACACTAAATATGCATTTATTAAAGTTTTAAATTTGATTCAATATTTCCTTTGAATGTCTGACGTTACATAATCTTCCAGAAAATTTAAAATCACACAAGAACGTTATATATAAATATATAAGGTAATTTTTGACTCGTTAGAGAGATTCTCACACAGGGTTCTCCTGATGATCAAAGGAAAAACATTCCTGATGTGGAGGATAACAAGCCCAATGATCTTGATCAAGAATTGGATGCGGTGATTCAAATCTTGAACAACGATACCTTATTCAAATCTATAGCAAACGAAAGTAGGGATTTGGAAAGTGAAGTTATGAGGCTGATAGGAAATAATGCTGCGGAGGAGATAAAGAAGCTTTGTACAAGGAACGAGCCATTCTGGTTGAAGGATGTGAATGAGGGGAAGTTCATTTTTCAAAGTGATAAATACCGGAGGATACTTGACAGGAGATGTTGCTTAACAGGAGCAAATGCACGGGTAGAGTGCTCAAGAGATTCAAGATTAGTGAACATGAATGTTGAACAACTTGTTGACATATTTTTGGATTCGGTTTGCTCTTCTAACCATTCTTAATATTCTGTCCATTCTGCATGTTTCAATCAGATGCCATGCATTAACTATATATATATTCTGTAATCTTTCTAGGGCAAATGGTCTGATCTATTCTCAACCATTGTTAAGAAAGCAGAAACACTGAACCGTTTGTCAAGAGACCGAAATGGAGCTTTGCTGTTGGTATGTTTTCCCGAAAACTTCCTTGATAAGATTTATTTTTGGTGCAATATGAGTATTTGATTAGTAAGGAGTGTTTGCACAGATGAGTGCAGAAATGCAGATTCTTTCTCATTGGGTTCCAACTCCAGAATTGGTCTTCCTTCGTTGTTGTAGACAGTTTGAAGATGGTGCATGGGTGATAGGGGATGTGTCGATTAATTCCTCAAAATACAAAAGCAGTGGTGGTGGTTGTGTTTGGAGACGACCTTCTGGGTGCCTCATTCGAGAAATTAATCAGGGATTCTGCTGGGTAACTTCATACTTCTATTCTCAAAATGCTTAAGGAACATGCATGCCATATTGTACACTCAAACAAACACTTTATCTGTATCCCTACAAACCTTTCCAACTTCAACATAACCTTAGAGGTAAGCCTAACAATAGTCACAGTCTGATTTAAGCCTAACAAGTTCATATAAACATTTTCAAATTTAGGTGTCTTTAATTTAACCTATTTTTGATAATTCAGTGCTACTGCCTACTGGCAAATTTTAATCTTACAAGCATAAAATTCAAAAACACATTTAAATTTTTTACATTCATTTCACATTATTTTTAGTTACTTTTTACTCTTTTTTTTTCTTAAAATAATATAAAATTTTACATTTTTAGAATCATTTTATTCTTAGATAAATATAAAAGTGTATCATCGTACTATTTCTGAACCTGGATCATGTAACCGTTTTCTCAATTTTTATGCTCTATGTAACAATGAAATATTTTACTGTTCATTAATCTCTTTTAGATCTTTATTATCATCCTAGAGTTATATGAATTTTATTTCCTTAAGTAAGTCGTTTACTGTTGACAAATTTTTTTTTATTTTTTTTAATTTGAAGACATATATTTTTTTATTCTAAAAAAATATAAAAATGAATATTTAAAACTATAGAAATATAAAATTTTGTTTAGAAAAAAAAATTAATTATGAAAAAATATAAAAATAGAAATTTAAAAATAAAACAAAATACCAAATTTTTTAATTGAAATTTAAAAAATTTGTAAAATTGAAAAAGCATTAAAATTTATTTAAAAAATTTATCTAGAAAACAAATATAAAAATAGAAGTTGGAGCTTTTCTATGTAATTTTATTTTAGTTTTAATAAGTTTGAGTATTACAAAAAAAAAAATTTTTTAAATAATTTGAACAAGAGAAAAAAATTTAAAAATCCAGTTCAAAATTTGGTTGCTTGAGAACAAAATTTCAATTGATTTTTCGATACTGAATGTCCACATTGAATGTAAGAATTTTGCTCCTAGAAAACCAAATTTTAACATTGAAACAAAGCTATGTTGAAAAAAAAAACTCCAACTATTCTATGTCAAAAAACATTAAAAAAAACTGCAGAAAAAAATGCAAAGAAAAAACATCTCCACATTTGAATAATTAAATATAAAAACACTAAATCTTAAAAATATTTCCTTTCACATATTTAAATACAATAAAAATAATCAAATTCATTTTAAATATCTTAAATAGCTATGTTGGAAAAAAAAAACTTCGATTATGTCAAAAAAACATTAAAAAAACGGCAGAAAAAAATGAAAAAAAAACTATATCCAAATTTGAATAATTAAATATAATGCAATTTCTCAAAATATAATATTAAATTATAAAATAGTTATCATATAATTAATAAAATAGAACAATCGAAACGAGGATAAAAGTTTCATTATAGTTATACAAAACATAATTATAAATTTAACTTTGTATAATCCAACTTTGAAAAAAACTATAAATTTATAAAAACTAGTCTATAGAAGACTAAACATTTATTGTCCCGTCATCCAACGCCTGCTCTAGAGATATTTTCTCACCCTCTACTCACACTCACGGGATGATCATAGTCAAGATCGCAAAGCATAAGAACATATAAATAAACACAAATAAAAGAGTAAGCTAGTGGAAAAAAAATACCTTAAAATAATTAATATATCAATATGAATCACGAAGTTCCAAGAAAAATTAATCACACATGCTACACATCTAATCCACCTAGATTTGACTCATCCAAATGTTGTATGAATATCAAATTATGGTAGTTTATGCACTTGTAGTGGTAATACAGCTGGCCTATCCCAAGCTACCACACACAAGGTTAGTCCTTTAACAAATGTCTTTGGCCAAAACAAGGCCCCTAGACAAGGACCTCCTGCTACTTTCATGACATGCCTTACCCCTCCCTATTTGAGAATGAAATGATCATTAGAGTGTCAAGATAAACTCTAGTACAAAGCTTCATACTTTCATACACACAAAACATAGTAACCATCAATAAGAAGTTCCTCCTTGGAACTTTTTTCCACAACTTTCCATTCACATAGATAACATATAAACATCACATGCTTAAAGTATTTCAAGAAAAAAAAATTATTTATAATAATCTGAAAATAATAATCACACAATAACACAACTTTCTTCATAGTAGCTTGATACTCACCCTAGGCACAAAAAACAATCTCGAAACCCCCACCAACAGCTTCAGAAGGGTCCAAAACTCCTAAAACGACTTAAAGAACATCCAGAACCCTGAATTTGATATCTCAAACCACATGGTCATTACCAGACAATTTGTTACCCAGACAATCTCTTAGCCAGACAATCTCTTACCCAAACGACTCCTTCCCAAACGACTCCTTCCCAGACGACTCCTTACCAAGACGACTCCTTACTCAGACGACTCCTTACCACGACTCCTTACCCAGACGACTCCTTACCCAGACGATCTCTTACCTAGACAATTCCTTCCCAGACGATTCTTTTCCAGACAACTCCTTACCCATACGATCTCTTAACCAGTCGATCTCTTACCAAACGATCTACCAAATTTTTGTACAATAAGAGACTAACTAAGCTCTAAAAGGCCCTAAGATAGATCCCAAACCTGCAAACTTTCTCCACAACCATGATCTTAAAATCTTACCTGTTAAAACCCCCACTTTTATGCCCAAAACTCACTCTTCTTCTAATTTATCTCATACCCAAGTTCTGTAAAAACACATCAGCTCAAACTCACTAAATCTACATTCATAAATTCATTCAATAAACAAATTTTAACAACAGTAAACTAGACACACCAACTTGCATCAGTTTTCAATTCAATACACCACCTTTCTCAAACACCCAACATACCGTTCACGATTTAATCAAAGTTCACAAATCAATCATCACATCATCATACAAATATCAAATATTACATGCATACCAAATTCAAACCAAATAAACTAGCTTCCCTTACCTATAGTTGACGCTCCGAAAATTCTAAGAACTCTAAAATTCCTCCTACGGTTCTAAGATCTCTACTTGCTCCTACAATTCATGACAATTTGATCAAAGTATACCCTCATTACCACTGATAAACAAAGAGTCTTAGGAAAGACTCAAACTCCAAATGAGTAAAGAAAAAAAAACGACATCCAAAGACACTCAAAAGTTAAAGAAGGAGGATAGAAACCAACTTTCCCTATAAATGAAATCAATCCTTTAGAAATGAATATCTCGCCTCAAGAAACCCTAAGCGGTCTCTAATCTTTTAATAGGGAGTCAAAATTTCTAGAGAGAAGGCAGAGAAAAATTTAAATAAAAAAGTTTTAGAGAGAAAAAACTTCTTAGATAATGAAACTTTTGATAAAAAAGTTTATTTACACGATTGATATTTTTAAATAAAATAATAAA
Source organism: Vigna umbellata (assembly GCF_029865625.1). Lineage (NCBI taxonomy): Eukaryota > Viridiplantae > Streptophyta > Magnoliopsida > Fabales > Fabaceae > Vigna > Vigna umbellata. The sequence continues at coordinate 60,687,753 of NC_142165.1, read as the reverse complement.
ATATCATCATCTAAACCATTCTACTACATATAATACTCTATTTTTGGAGGATCCTACGTATAAAAACACTAAATCCTCAAAAATATTTCTTTACACATATTTAAATACAATAAAAATAATCAAATTCTTTTCAAATATCTTAAATACCTATATTTTTAAATTTCTATTTTTTTTTCTTCTGAAACAAAATTTCTGAAATAAATTTCTATAATTTTTCTATTTTTAAAATTTTAGAAATTTCAAATAAATTGCTATATTTTTAAATTTCTACTTTTATATTTTTTCTGAATATTTAATAAATTTTAATATTTTTCTATTTTATAAATTTCAATTAAAATTTTTTATATTTTATTAGATCTTTATATATTTTTCTAAATAAAAAATTATAATCAAAATGTCTATATTTCTATAATTTTAAATATTATTTTAATATTTTTTTAGAAAAAATAATTAAATTATATCTAAAAGATCTAATTGAGGAAATAAAATAGCGGTGGATCTAGGATGATATTTATGAAGATGTGAAAGGAAAAATTCATGTTATATATAGTTAAAAAAGAAACATTTTGTTGATATTAAGTTTAATTATATGATAGGTTTGTTGGGTGGAGCATGTGGAAGTGGATGAGAAGATAGAAAATCAGCAGGATTTTGGAAATGCCTGTGGAGCAGAAAAATGGCTTTCTGCACTTGAAAGAATGAGTTTCAGATTTCCCTAGAAGGAACTTATCTAACTAAATTATTCTTTTAGGTAATATAAATTTTATTTTTATATTTCCTTATATAACATTTTCTGGAATAGATATTTTTTTATTATGAGGTTTCAACACTGAACTTTAAATAATACTTCATTTATTTTTATTAGGATCAAGTGGTGTACACAATAGTGTACCAGATATTTACCCACTTAAATATATATCAAATATAAAGATATAAAGCTAGTTTGTTTTTTTAAGTAATTAATAATTGCACAATTAACAAAATAATGTGAAACATTTTAACAAATCTTTATTTTAAATTATTTTTTACAAAATACATATCAAATTTAAGCCTTACTTATATATTTTTGAAAATTCTAATAAATTTTTATGGTCTTTTGAGTATTCAGTAAAAGTTTAAATAATTTTTTTGTTCTTTATTTTTGTCGATTTTATTTAGTGTAGAATTTTTTTTTCCTTCTAATTTTAAAAATAATAAAAAAATTTCTTTCTAATTTTAAAATAGAATTTTCCATTTAGTTTTAAAAGTAATAAAGAATTTCTATCTAAATTTTAAAATAATGAAAATTTTTCCTTTTAATAATAAGGAAGAATTTTTAATTTAATTTTAAATCCAAATTTGACATGTAACATTGATATTGACATGATACGTGACACTGATACAAACTTGACACAAAACAACACTGAGATTACCATGTGATATAATATTAACTTGACACGTAATTTTTTTTTAAATTAATAAAATTATAAAAAAAAATAAAAAGTCACAAACAGACATAGGATACACATGATTCATCTTCCATTAATAATTTAGACATTATCATAAAATAGAAACAAATTAAACATAATTTACTAAAATAGATACCACATTGAAATAAAAAAACTGAGTTTCAATAAAGTAGACCACAGTAGAACGAAAAAAAATATTTAAACAAATATATGCTACATTGTTTTTTGTTAATGGAATGACATGAGGATTAAGCGTTTGATATAGTTATTATTTTGTTATGTAAAATCATTGTTGTGATATGTTATTTTATTATTTCATAATTTTACAATTTTATACCTCTGAACTAAAATCAAGCGATTAAATTTTGTATAAATAAATCTAATTAAAATTTGATTTTCTGGTTTGAATCATTTATATTACTACAAATGAAATTTGTTCAAGAAGATGAAACTAAAATGTAATAAATGGGTTAATTTTAGCTACCACTTAACTTATGCACTTCTATTACGAACATCCAATCACATTACGCTTCCATTTAATATCCTATCATTCAAAATTAGCTACCCTACTATACTTTTCCTCCCCTACAAACTTTACAAAATTTAAAATTGCAAAATTTATTCCTAAAAGATTTAATCACTCATGGACATTATTTAGAAAATAACTTACTTCTAAGTTATAAAATTACAAAGTTATAAAATAATAAAATAATAAAGTTATAAAATAATAACATAATAAAATTATAAAATAATGAAATTATAAAATTATAAAATATTAAAATAGCATGTGACGATAACTCAACAACAACGTGACATGACAATGACAAGATAATACTTGTAACACCACATTTTAGGATATCACAATTATGAGTAAATATTTAAAATTTTAAAATCATAATACCATTGTAGAAATTCAAATTCAATAAGTCTTTAGAATTAATCAAAATAAACCATAATTTTAATTAATTACAAAATAAAACTCCAAATAAAATAGTTTATTCAAAACAACACCGTAAAATTCTCCAATCAATTCATTGCATTATAGTGCATCCGAATTTTTTGCATTATCATATGCTCTCGTATAACGACATAAGTTATATGATCATCGGACACACATAAGCAAACACACACAATAGTGAGATAACTGAAATTAAATATAATCCAAAATAAAAAAAACTCACGAATACCAAAAATTCATCTCAATATTAAAGATACCAATAACTTAAACATGTTTACATATCATTATCACAAACTAGTGATCTATACCATACCACCTATTCCTTAGAACCAATCAGTTCAAGTCTTCCTATCATCACAACAAGACCTATTGCTCTTACCCCTCATGAACTTACGAGTAAAAACTTCAATGAATCTTACACCGAGCACTATACACAATAACGAGCCAAAGTAACGACAAAACATCTTTCTCCTATCCATGCATTACACAAGCTAGGAGGTACGACACTCAAACTATTCTCTTCCACTACATCTTACAGGTGAAGATAACCTTTTTCCACTACATCGCACATGCGAAAGAGTCATAGTTGGATTTACTAGGTATGACGAGACGATCCTACAACAACATGTCTTATCTTCACATGCATACAACCAAACGACAAACTCACATATTCTCAACTTCACACACGAAAACATGTTGTCTTGTAGCCCATTCAAAATCATTTCTCACGTAGTGACATTTTGATGGAAGCTCCTTCAAGTTCTAAGAAAATGCAATAGGGGTGCTTCTCCTTTAATAGTTGAAGGAGAGAGCTAGAGTACATGCATTTGAAAATATCTTAGAAGCTTCTCTGGCCAAAGGTAATGAATGAGAGCCTCTTGCCTCTTTTTCATCCAATCACATCTTTTCTTCCCTTTATTCAACAATAGTGTAAAATACACTTTTTATACCTGTTTAAATAGACTTTTTATACCTGTTTTTGCGTTGGTATAGAAACAGGGGTATAAAATGTGTTCACTTTTTTACACCGGTTACAATACAGGTATAAAAGTATGTTATTCATACCTAGCATCCAGGAAACAGGTTTAAAAGAATCACACTTTTATACCTACTAGTCATAGAACAGGTATAAAAGAATCTCACTTTTATACCTAATTATGTTATAACTGGTGTAAAAAATTCAAGGGTTTTTATACCTGTTTGGGCTTTAACCGGTGTAAAAAATGACTTTTTTTAAATGTTTGGTTTGTTTGTGTTACTATCCATATCTAGACCTGCCTAAAATTCAATTCCATAATAGAGTCTAAATAATCAATAACAAACAAAATAATCAATATTGTTTCTATTAATACATCAAAATATAATATTTACCTAACAAAATTTCTAAATATATATTTACATATATAACATAGTTACTTAACATCGTTACATTTAAAATAATTTCTAAAATCAAAATGTAATATCGAAACATCTAATCATTTACAAATGGTTAAAAAAATGCAGTCCACTGCTTCCGAACATCCTTTATGACATATTGCTCCATCGGAGATGTGTCATCAAATATCTACACATTGAGTAGTTTGAGTCAAGTAAAACATTAAATATTTTTTTTGCCAATGAAATGTTTTCTTTTGTCTCATTTCTCAATAATACATGCTTCGACTTTTATTATTCTACTTTTCTAAATTCTCAACAGATACACCACCTTTAAAACTCATGATTTATACTTTCCTAAGATTCATAATTTTTTATAATTAAAACTATAATTATTTTAAAATAAGGTAATATTATACATTGATTATTTTGAAGCGAAAAGAATACAATTTACCTCTTCAACTTTGTTGGTAAGTGAAATTTTAGAACAGGTTAATAATCATTGGAGCAGGAGGAGCCCAGTTAGAGGGTGGTCGAGATTGGTAACATGTACAACAAACAAATCTTAACAAAACATGTTAATAATCATTTGTGATTTAGAAATTAAATTGTTAAACTAAATGTGTGTTTAATTTGTGGTTTAGACATTCAATTGTTAAATTTTTAGTCTTCTAAAAGAAAAAAAATAAAAAAAGAATAATATCAAATAAATATAAAAAATTTATGTATGTGAAATTATCATTTCTCTATTTTTTACGGTATAATTCACTGTCATTTTAGTTTTAACCCAATTCAACATTTATTTCTCCAAACACACCGTTAACTATTAGATGAATTTCATTTCATGTCTCATAAAAATAGGTTCATTCTCTATTCAATATGACTTACATAAACTTATTCATAATTAGGGATAGTGAGTGTTAGTCAAATACTTTTATAATTTTACATTATTTTGTGCATATAATTTTATTGGTGAAATAATTCTTTAGAAGCACCTTTCCAACCCTAAAAGACACCTAGAAGACAGACAAAGAATAATTTCTTAATTGTTCCTCTTGATTAATATGTTTGTGTGGGTTACTAGAATAGTTATTACTTATGACATATATAATATATAAACTAAACATCCCACAACTCAATTCAATTATGAAAACATCGTTTTTAATATTAATATATGAATATTAAACTCTCCTATAACTTGAATGACTCTTGGAATTCAGTAATGAGTAGAAAAATTATTCATGTTTAAGTTGTTCTTCTACAATCTCATAACAATATATTCGAACAGCTAAGCTCATTATAATTTGTGGTTTAGACATTCAATTGTTAAATTTAATTTAATTTAAGCACCATACCTTAGAAGTGGTGCTTTAAAACCTGCAAAACAGATTGAGTGCGTGAAGTTAGATGAAGATAATAAAATTGATACACAAAACAAGGAAGTAAGAGAAAGGAACCAAATCACATATACATCGAACCAAAACCAAGTAGAAAAACAACAATTCTAGACGAGACTTGGCATAACCAGACAGATATGCCTAAGCCAAATGTGGCAAAAAGAAGCACCATTAACATACCTCGCCACTGATGATTTGATTAACCAACTCCTTTGGCGACTCAATTTGCTCAAGTATCCCATAAATTTTCAATGTTCTTTTAGTTGATGTGTCACCTGGAGGAAGATGCAGAGGGATCACCTGAAAAAAACATATGAACATTAGTCACAAAGAACTCCAGATAGAAATTTCCTAGTCATGGGAGTTGGCAGTTAATACAATCTCTTTTCAAATTATTATCAATAGACAAAGCAACGATAAAAATTCCATAACAGCAAATCACATATATCTAATGCACAAATAAGAGAACAATGTTCTATATATCACTTATACGTAAGCAGTAAGAGTAGTCAGTCATTCTCTGGACATCCATATGCACGTATCTGCATGACTTAGATTATTTTGATATTTTTTTCGATACTGGACATGAACACTTAAAATATGTTGACTAAGTATAACTTTTTATTGAAAAAAAAATACTTTGATACTCTTTATACTCACATCCCATTTTCAAGAAGCTTGATTGTTAATTGAGAAGGAAAAGGAAATTCAAGAAGGTTTCAAACAGGCAAGTATAACTATACGTTGGTTGGGACCGTTTCCACAAACATGTGATTCCACTTTCCACTACTTAACATCCGCAATCAATCTACCAATTTTCATGCTTGTGTCGCATGTGACTAAGTCCTTGTTTTTACAAATTGGTAACAAAATCTTCTAGAAGAAAAGAATTAGAAAAAAATATACAAAAATTGCCAATTAGCCATTAAGAGAAAAAAAACAAAAAAAAATAGAGATACAGAGGTAAACACAGGTTAACCCTTCGAAACAACAAGCATCCTCTACCAGAATTCGAAACAACAAAAATATCACCCAAGAAAGAGAAAAGGGAAAAAAACAAAGGAAAAAGACACAACAACACTTGGACACCAGAATTTGAGCTTTCATTGAAAAAACTGTTTGAGATTTGATCATTTGAATCTTGTTTTGTTGTAGGTGGCTCTAACACCAAATTGAAAAATTGATGTTATTGACTGAAGAAAGTAATTACTTGCTATTGTATTTGCAAATTACATATACTATGAGGAAAGAAAACTAAATAATATTACCTATAATATCTGCTTCAGATTAGTAGCAACACCCTGGCCCAATCAATTAGTCTACCATACTTTGAATTGAAGCTTCTGAGACATAGACCTTAAGAATCTAAAAGCTAAGAAGTCTAAGCAAATGAAAGATATGAACTCTTTATCTATATAGAAGCTTGAAAGATATGAACTCTTTACCTATATAGAAGCTTGAAAGATATTACCTCTCTACCAACAAATAAAAGTGCCAAATCCAGAGGCTTGTCAAAATTCTTTCCTTTGCACTATAAAAAATATATAAAAATTAAAAACACTAAGCAAGCAAAATGCAGTATTCTCTTACATCAAGCAAGACTAATACTTGCACAATAATAGTATCTATAGGCTATAGAGGTAACATTATAATAAGATCTGTGTAGGAATTATTTTAATAATATCTTGAACTTTTTAATTTGACTAGCCATGCTTCCCGGCATTGCAATCAACCCAAACAAGAATCTCAGCCCAATTTCAAGCCCTAAAGTACACCGCATCAGCTGTTTTCTTGAACAATCAAGAAAATCTATCTCCTACTTGTGAACCAAAGCGTGTGTGTAGTGGGTTTTTTCACTACTTCAATTTCTCCCTTGATTTTCTTCTTCTAGAACCTTTTGGACATGGGGTTATACAGGTTATCCACACTACAACACAACCATAGAATACCCAAACTACTTCCAACAAACCCCAAATTCCCCATTCTCCAGCTTCCAGATTAGCCCTACCTTGTCCTAATCATAAAAGCCGATAACAAGCTCAGAATTAACCAAATTAAACATAAGCTGTTTGCTATTATCCACATCCACAAGAACCATACAGCATGAAACACAGCAAGTAAACATGATTGAATAATTAAGAATTGTGAACTTACGCAAACACGAAAAAAAAAAGATAAGACTCAAGAGTTACAGTTCATAATGTGATGACCAAAGGAATGCAGGAACGGTTGAAGGAACTATTAACAATCCGTTTGGAATAAAAGCAAGAAGAATGAAAACACTAAGCAGCAACACCACCATCGTTGCTCCTACAACTCAAACCACAATCGAAGTTAGATCATGCGATACATTTCATCGATCAGCTTCAGATCGAGTCCAAGCAATGTACAACTACAAATTGTAATAAATTGGACAGCTCATCCTCCTGTTGCGCCACCTGCTTCTGCTCCACCGCTCGCGAGAACTCGCTACTGTAGGAGAGGTGCGATTTTTCTACCATTCCAACCTATAGAAAATCAATCAATCAATTAGTACACGACTCGCAAGCTCTTCAAAAACGCCATCGGAGAGCTCCTCAAAAACGTCAAGGTTGGTGAGTTCCTGAATCTTGAGTTTTCAAAATTAGGGCTTTGGAAAAGAAGAAAGCAAGGAATTAAGGATTGCAAAGTGAGGAAGGGTCTAAAGATAAAGAGGTAGAGACACGAAGGTGAAGATGGAAACTACTAAGTGAAGAGAGAACTAAGAGAAGACGTGAAGCAAAGAACAAGAAGTGACAAACGAAAGAGAAGACACGGGCATACCGGTTTTTAGTATATCCCGGTGTAAAAAATTATTTTTTATACCTGTTTTGAGTGTAACCGGTGTAAAATTGTTTATCATTTATTACAATTTTGCCACCGTGCTATATTTTATACCTTTTTTTAGTATAATCAGTGTAAAAAAATTTCTTTTATTTACCATTTTGTCACTATATCATTTTTTATACCTGATTAATTTTAACAAATATAAATAGTCGGTATAAAAAGTATATTTTGTACTAGTGCAATCACATCTTGCCTTTCCTTCATCCAATCACATCTTGCCTCTTTTTCAGTCAATCACATGCAAGGGAGCCTTTCTCCAAGTACCTTTAAAGCTTAAGCATGTCAAAAACAAGCTGGATCACGTTCCATGCAAGCCCAACTCAAGAAACAAGCCCAAAACTCGTTCAAGACATCATCTTGTCAACTCTGACCTTTGTTGAATGTTTTACCCATAAATTTCTCCATAGAGCTCCCAATGAGATGATTTTTTTTTGTTGGAAAGTAGACTCAAAGAGCTTTCCATTCACTATAAGCATATATCTTTTGGACCTCTAAGCTGGTTGCAATTGAACTTAAAAAATCATTGACGTGAAAGTAAGTCTAGAAATGACAAGATATATTATCATTTCTAATTTAAGCCTATATATCATATTTTGACTCTGAGATCTTTGACATCAACAAAATCCCCATATCTTCTTCATCTTCTTCTTCCGTAAGAAGGTTTATCTCACTTTTCTTCTCACCTCGACAGAATTTAGCAATGTGATCAGACTTACCACAATTGTAGCACTTCCTCGATCTGCATTTGTTTGCATGGTGATAATGCTTACCACACTTAAAACACTCAACTCCTGACCGATCTCCTCGAACTTTCCCTTATCCTCGGTCACATTCACCTCGTCCTTAGCTTCCTCGTCCTCTGCCTCCAAGACCTCGGCTTTGAGTAATCCGAGTTTCATTCGAGTCAAATTGTGTCTGTAGTGCTTAATTGAGAGGCTTCTAATGACCAGCAAGTTCATCTACTATGAAAACTGACAAATCCTTCGATTCTTCGATGACGCACACGATACTTTCGAAATCTTTTGTAAGGGACTCAAAATTTTTCCCACAACCTAGCTAGATGACATTTGTTCTCCATTCCTGCCGAGTTGGTTGGCCACCTTCTCCACCTGAGTTATGTACTCAATTATATGCTCTTTAACTATTCAAACTCTCCTCTAAGATTTTGTATTCGGACTTGTCTAATGTGATTATCACCTTTATACGCAACCTTCAATATCTCCTAAGCTTCCTTTGTTGATGCGGCATTCGCTATTTTCTTGAATCCCGACTCATCTCCTGCATTGTAGAGAAAATAAAATACCGACCCATCTTTTGCATGTTTTTTCTTCAATGTTGTCATCTATGCCACCGTTTGATTTTCGTCTTCATCAGGTTCAACATACTCGTCTTCTATCATATCCCAAATGTCTTGGGATCTCAATAACGCCTTCATTTATAGGCACCAATGATCATAATTGGTTTTTCTCGTCAATTGTGGTACCCTCATACTATTAACAATCTTTGACATCTCTCTAACATAAAACTCAAGCACTCATTTTTTCTTTCACGATGTTTTACTATCTTCTTTCTCTTTTTTATCTCTCTATACTCATATCATAATAATCTCTCACGGAACAAATCATAAAAAAAAGCTCCCGCTGCACACGTAGTACAAATATTTCTCTTTTGGATAAAACAAAAAATTTGCGTCACTCTAATAAAACTTGCTTTTCATTAATGTAAGAGTGGCTTTAAATAGCCCTATACATGACACAGGCCATGGGCCTTTAACAAACTTAAAATAAAAACTAAAATATGATATTCTTTCTAATTCACTCCCTGATAAACGTAAAGATAGATACGTAAAGATAGATTTGAGTCTAGTAAAATAATAACCGAATAAGAAAACACGCAACATAATTAAAACTATCCGAATTATAATTGTACCCTAAATTTAAAGTTTATCTAACATCATAGCCATGTCTGGTCTTTCTCAAAAATCGTTTCAGGATTTAGTCTTTCATTCTTAAAAGCTTTTTTTTTTTTTCAAATATTCTACAAAATAGTCAGCTGCATACAATCGCATATATAATTTGTTTCTTCATTATTCAACTTTAATAATTTTTGAACTAATTTATTAGTTGGTGATTGGTTAAAGTCCGATATGTTGTTCTCACTCAATTCCAATCATCACACACCTAGTTTCATAAGTTTCTTTACACATACTCTGCATTCTATAATTATCTCCCTTTCAAACAAATATTCTATGTGATAATTCTATTTTACAACAATTTTTATACAGAAACCATGGTAACACCCTTGATGTTTCATAGTCTCACTTTCAAATCTTAATTAACTCATTAATTAGATTTCTTGAGAACAAAAATGTTACGTAACACCAAAATAATCATAACTCCAATAGATGAAGTCGACAAATCTAAATTTTTCTTACAATCTATTCAAACTTTGATTGTATAAGTCACAATATAATTACATATTTTGGCCTGTTTCGTCTATAAAATTAACTACAGCCAAAATTAGATATATAAAAGCCATATAGTTTGTTTCCATTTCAGAAGCAAGAAACATAAGAGGGAGGCATAGGAATATAAGAAACTACATTAAAAGAAGAGAAAAAGGAAAAAATAAAAGTATAATAAGGAAAAGGGTATTCCTATAAGTTAGTTTAAGTTACAAATATGCATGGAGATGAATTTGTAGGTGGTGTGGGGGACCACAAGTGCCGTTAATTACACATTTTAGAATCCAAACTAACGCGCTTTCTTCTGCAATCACCTTTTGTGTGAACGATTGCTTTTCTTTCTTTTTCCTTTTCTTCCACCTCATCCTTCCTTCTCCATAATTCCCACTTAAGAATAATCACTTGTTGTCACACATTATCATGAATGGCTACTGAAGCCATGGATTAGCATGTGGAATATGTTTTTGACAAAATATACTTAGGGTTTCTGAAATTACTTCCGAATATATAGTGAACATATATAATATATAACGCATTTTACATCATTTTCATTCTTCTATTTTTAATATCCATTTTCTTTCCATGCCCCAAATATATCAACAATAAATATATATATATATATATATATATATATATATATATATATATATATATATATTATTAATTTTAAACATCTATTACACGTTAGTTGGGATAGGAGACAGGATTAACGTATGAATTTAGGACATTGTTTAAGGAAAGAGATGAAGATGTCCATCTCAAAGAACAAAAATTAAGGAGACAGTATGCAGAATACATTTTGCTGTGTAATATTTTTAGGTAAGATGTTAAATTAGTTTATAGACATTATCAGTTTGGTCTTATTCATCCTTATGATTGAATAAAAAGTATATATATATATAAGTTAATGAGTAAATTATAAATAAATGGTATAATAAAGTAACGCTTGAACAGTAGAGAAGACTATAATACAGTTTTACATACAGGAAGTAAAATGAAAAGTTACATATGAAAACATTACGTTATTTGTTTAAATTAATTAATATTCAATTCAATGCCATGCATAATTATCTCTTATGAGATTTTATCTACATTTATTGTTTAAAAATAATTTGAAGATTATAAACGTATTCTTTTAAGCATATAAAAAATGTTTATATTACTTATGTACCCAACAAATTGCGTACTTCAGTGAAGAAGTTATTATTTATGATAAAGGGTTTCTTTAATTTTGTTTCATAATAGTAATGTTTTCACCCGTATCTATAGACTTGTTAATCGAATCATGTAAAACTTGTGTAATGTGTTTATAATACGCGCATTTGCTTTAATTACTCACATTTATCAAAGCACTTGGGAAATGTGATGAAGATTGAAGATGTTTTGAAGAATTTTATATAGCTTATTAATTATCTATTAAACAAATACTTTGTTTTATTAATGAAATATAGAAATTATTTAGACTTTTAGAAATTACTAGAACTAATTATTTTTGTCACATTCTTTTTGTTATACAAAAATGTTATTTTTTTTCAGTTCTAGTTTTTCATGCATGTAATCAAGATTTGTAATCAATTGTTTCTTCTATAGTTAAAAACAAGATTAAACATGTACATAAAGTGATTTATATATGATATTTAACATTTTACAAATAATTAAATTTTCAATCTTTTAAATATTAAATCAAAAAGAGTTCAAAGGAACAAATTATTGATTTTTTTTAATGTAGCTATTAATGGTGCATTAGTTTAATCAAATGTGTCTTCTAAATTACAGTGGTCCTATAAAGTTATGTGTGAATCAGAGAATGTGGGACCTGAAAGCAAGAATCTGACTGAACTGTTTGTAACTGAATGATTCTTTTTCTTGTGTTCCAATTCCTATGCCTAAAAGATTAACTAAACAGTGAGATATTTGCCTTTTTTAAGAGTCACCCTAGTTCCTACTTCTCCTCTACTTTCTCTCATCCTTTCTCACAACAAACTCTCTAAAGAAAAGAAAGAAAAGAATTCCAAATCCCTCTGGTTTTCTGTATGAAACTACTGTTTCCTACTCTGCATATTATTTAGTTTCCTTTCCTCCTACTAGTATAGGTAATTTTCATGTTTGCTAATACAATAGCAAGTAATTACTTTCTTCATTCAATAACATAGACTTTTCAATTTGTGTTAGAGCCACCTACAGCAAAACAAGATTCAAATGATCAAATCTCAAACAATTTTTTCAATGAAAGCTCAAATTCTGGTGTCCAAGTGCTGTTGTGTCTTTTTCCTTTGTTTTTTTTTTCATTTTCTCTTTCTTGGGTGATATTTTTGTATTCACTCACATGGTGTGTTCTTTTTGTTTATTTTAAATATCTGATTCTGTTGATTTGTGTCAACTACTGCAGAGAGAGTAATGAGTACAGGAGACAGGCCAAAAATGCATGAGCAAACTGGTTGCTTTGATCCCAACACAATGGAAGAAAGTATACCCTCTCTAAAGGATAATTTCCCTCAAACTCTTGCAGACCCTCTAACTCCATCATCACATATGGTTGTAGATAACACCACAAACACTGATAATGGCCTTGAGGAGAATCTCAGGCTTTCTGTGGAGGAGCTCTCCTTTAACCATCACAATCTGCAACACCAAGATATCTCCACCTATGCAAGTGGAGTCACTCCCACATCTGCTAGTGACATCCCTCATTCTCAACAACATCTAGGTTTGAACATGGGAAACTCCTACATCAACAACACCAGCAACATGGATAACCATTTGGTGCAACAGGTCATTGATGTTCTTCCCTATCAGCAATCCACTTGGGACCCTACTACTGTTCAGGAATTGCCAGACATAGCCTATGCTAATCAAATAGAACAGCAACAAAATGAACAGCAATTTCAGCAAATGGAGACTCAAAACTGCAGCCAAAGCTTCAACCCCTCTTCCATACTAGACCCTCCTTACCCTTCACCAGATCTCCTAAACCTTCTCCACTTACCAAGATGCTCAGCCCCATCTTTGCACACCAATCCCACCATTTACCTCACAAACCCAACTCAGAACACACCAAACTTTCAGAATCCACTGGCCTTTCTTGGAGACCTTCCAATAGGGTCAGACAACAACACAAGTGCATCCTCAGTTTTGTATGATCCTCTATTTCACCTTAACCTTCCTCCACAGCCTCCAGCCCTTATAGAGCTGTTTCAGTCTCTACCCCGTGGCTACAGCATGCCAACCAACTCAAGGAATGGTTCACTCTTTGGAGGGGATGAGATTGAGGGAGACGGGAGCCAGCTTGACATGGGAGTGCTGGAATTCAACAGGGTCACTCCCACTGTTGCCAAAGGAAGAGGAGGAAAAGCTACCAAACATTTTGCAACTGAGAAACAAAGAAGGGAGCAACTCAATGGAAAATACAAAATCTTAAGAAATCTTATACCAAACCCCACCAAGGTACACGTCGTCTATGAATTTTCTGACTAATACAGAACATACTACAATTCTTTGAATTGAATATACTTTTAATTCCTACAAATGTAACCATGTCTCCAATTTTAACCCCTGAAAAATAAGTATATTCTGATCTCTTGTTTATGAAAATATGTTAGATACAGCCTTTTGTCCTTCACAAAAGATGTATCCTTTTGGTTTCATGTTTGTGAAGTAAAGATCATATAAGACTCATTTCTATATGTGAAAGATAAAAGGAAATTATTTTTTTATGAAGAATTAAAACTGGACATTCTCTTAACTACATGGACTTAAAACATATTTAAACTTTCATTTTACTATGGATCAACTGGTCAACCTTATTGGTTGGGTTTGGTTAAACACAGATTGATAGAGCCTCCGTGGTGGGGGATGCCATTGACTACATAAGAGAGCTTATTAGAACAGTGAATGAACTCAAACTATTGGTAGAGAAGAAAAGGTATGGGAGAGAGAGGTGCAAAAGGCCTAAAACAGAAGAAGATGCTGCTGAGAGCTGTAACATAAAGCCTTTTGGTGATCCAGATGGGGGCATAAGGACCTCATGGCTCCAGAGGAAATCCAAAGACAGTGAGGTTGATGTCCGGATTATAGACGATGATGTCACAATCAAACTCTTCCAGAGGAAGAAAATCAACTGCCTGTTGTTTGTTTCCAAGGTTCTGGATGAACTTCAGTTGGAGCTTCATCATGTTGCAGGTGGACATGTTGGTGAATATTGCAGTTTCTTATTCAATAGCAAGGTTGGTATATATAATTTGTCATAAAATTAGCTAGGTAGTTATAATTATGAATTCTTTTCAAGAACAGAATTGTCACGTTCATCTGATTGTGAGTTTATTTTTGACTTGTTTCACTGAGACAGATAATTGAAGGTTCCTCAGTCTATGCAAGTGCCATAGCCAACAGGGTCATCGATGTTTTGGACTGTCAGTACACGGCATCAGTTCCACATACAAACAGCTACTAGAATAGTGTGAAGATCACTCGGTCACCAAATGTTTGAGACAGTAACTTATAATAATAATAATAACAATGGTTATAGAATTAGTATTAACTAATAAATTCAGGAAGACCTCAAAAAATAGAAGAGTTTACATGTCTTACAGTTTGAAACTCTCATTCATAATAAAATTTCTGTAATGATCATATAAAGTTATGGTTAGATTTTGTTGGGGTATGTTGTTTTGGGTTACTGCTATTGTCAAAAATGTTGTTTTGTTAGCATATTTTGACTGGGCATTGTGGCTGAACATGAAAGATATGAATGCTTTAGTTTTGTTTTCGTAGTATTTGGTTAATTAGTTAAGTCATGCCTGAGCTTCTAGGAATAACTCCTTCAGTATACTTATAACTTTCCATTGTTCTTAATTTTCACGAAATGACATGAAATTTCAATGTCTATACAAAGATTTTATTATTATTAGAGTTAGTACCAATAACCAAGTAGTTTTAACTAGTTTTTTCTTATATATTCTCATTTCTAATTTAAGCAGTACCAGTCTTAATATCTGTTATATGATCTAAATAAATACAAAATATATCTCACGAAGATCTAAAAGTGGAGAACCTACATTGCCATTCTAAAACAAACAAAAAGAAAATAAGTGATGTGAAATAAAAATAAATAAAAGTTAAAGGAATCAGCTCCTTGAATTTGCTTTGTTTTTCGAAATTTAGATTCTAACACAATTTTATATAAAGTTTTCATCCATGTCAAGCTTGTGTAATATAAATACATGCATGAGTAATTTAGATATGACATTATTTAAAACTCTCATCATATGAAATGATTTTAAATTAGCTTACAAACGAAAATCCATAAGAAAAAATTAAATTAATTCTATAAAACTTATTATATGAGTTACTAGTAAAACTTCCATAAAATAAAATAATCAAATTTAGATTTAATTTTAACTTGAAGTTTTCCATAAACAAAACTATCTAGCTTCTAATTAATTTACCTTTTTATTTATATATACTATTTCAACTTTGTACAAAATAAATGTTTAATTTTTAAACGATAGTTAACATGTATATATCAAGAAAAAAAATTAAAAGTAAATACTTTTATCTATAAAAAAATAAAGACTATCTAATAAAAATATAAATATAATATTTAAGTTAGCAATTATAATTATAAATACATATAATATAAATGAGAAGTGCAACTAATTTATTGAAAACAAAAACATAAATTCTTCAGAAATTTTAGTTCATATTTGTCTGCCTTATGGTCATTAAATCTAGATAGAACCTAAATTTCAATAAATAAAAGAATAAAGAAATTAAATTAAATTAAATTATGAAGTAAGTTAAGGGCATTATTTAGATGAATTTCTCCGTATCACTTCTAATTAAAAAAAAATACCCAAATAACTTTGTTATAAGCTAAAAAATTTCTGTGCTTAAGTCATTTTATAGAACGTTTATTGGATAACTTTTTAAAATATTTATTTTTAACCTGCATAAGCTAATTATATCTTACAAAAAACACTTATTTTCTTTCTTTTTCTTTTACTTCTATTTTAGAAGTGTTCATGGATAAATTCATCCAGACGGATCCTAATGTTTATAATTTTTTCATAAGTTAATTTTTACATATGAAGAAGCTTATTTTATTTTTTATGTCTTATTTTTTTTTTATTATTAACAATTTTGTGTACCAAAGTTGCAAAACTTGGTCTCTTCAAGAGGGAATTTAAACTCTCCATAAATACGAACTCAAAATTTAAAAATAAAATGGCTCCACTTGCCTAACAAAGCAAGGCTAAATTTAACTACAAAATGTATTGACAAATCAAACACCCAGCCCATATTTCTTGTTAAGTATATGTTGTTACAAGAGAATTAAGGAAAGGTTACCTCCAAGATAAGGGAATAGAAAAGGAGGAAATGAGAACTGAAAATGATCACTAACCTATATATGTAAACTTTCCAAGGTTAGCAAGAAAATCTCATCTCTATTAAGCCTGGCTCCATGATTTCCAGGCTTTGGTAACCTTTCTAGCAAGGTACCTGCTTGCATTTACTGCACCAACAGCCAGAAGACCAGATACAGCCTGCCTTGCACTTGAAACCATTACTCTACGCCTCAGAATTCTCTGTAAGCAATTAGCAGCTTCCTCTCTTACTCTGCTTCGAGTATCATTTATGGCCCTTCCTGAAATCATAATACCCTATTTTTATAATTTGACACAAATCACTATTAAGTGGTTATCTTGCAAAATCCCCCTTCCTTTTCTGTGATTTGGACCTTAACAATATTAGCAGTTAGGAACTAAAGCAATAATTCAGAAATACGTCTAATAATATCAAAAGCATACCAGTTTCCCGTAATTTTTCTTTCACTCCTTCCTTCATTATGATTTGGTTTCTGATTGACGGAGGAAGTGCAGAAACTAGAGAATAATCAACTGATAAGTCACAATCCTGTTTTGGAGAGTAAGGAAGTTTCTTTACTTTATTTAAACTTTGAATATTCGTTTTATACAACTTGCCTGCTTTTGCAAGGTATTTTGACTAACAAATTTTCTATGCACTAAAACATTGGGAAGAAGCTTTTCCATTTAGTAAACGACCACGAGTGTCTTACCTTATCAATAAATGTGATGAAATATATATAAAGAAATAATTTCTAAAGCAGCAAGAAAAGCTACAAGATATAAACCTCAAGAATGTCTTCAACAATTAAATAGCACCCAAAGGTTAAAATTAGAGCATGTAGAAAAAGATGAAAGGTACAAAATAACAGTAAAACATTTTTTATATTTCTTCTTCACAGAAACTACAGAAAGAAAAATGCATTCTCAGGCCAACATCAAGTAGCACCAAATAACAAGATGGACATAAACAGAACCAATCACATGTCCATGCATTATGGGATACATGCCTTGAATTTTTTGTAATAAAAATTTCAAGGGAAGTGAACCGATTCCGGGTTCAAGGTAGTAAAATAGTCAATTATCAATACAAGTTTGCTAGTAAAATATGATTTTCAAGAGGTAAAACTTTAGCATAGAGTTTATGGCACAACAAAGCTAAATTCCTTCAAATTCATGGAAAGGCAATGGGAGAACTACCATTCAGGATACATAGTTAATAATTATATAATTCCAATTAACGACAAATGAACCATAAAAATGGCTTATCAGATATTTTTTAGTGTTTTTAATAGTGTTTAATCCATTGTCCGAAATTGGAAAATTTTAACACTTCAAATATCAATACCAAATAATAAAGACCTGAGAGATATGTATTTGATTGTTGGCAATTGATGAAAGTCTCAATAACTTTTTAGCCTCATATTCTTCAAGAAATGGCTTATACATTGAGTGGAATAGATCAAACTGCCCAAAAACGATCTTCTTCACCTGGACAGATTGTGAACAAAAGGAACCTCAGTAAAACATGGCAACCGGATCCATATTTGCCCAATTCCTTCACAAAGAATATTCCACAAATGCAAGCAGTTTTCAAACAAGGATCTGTCAGTCCCTAAGAGAACAAAAGAAATACGAGGAAGGAAAGAATATGGGCAGATTCAGCAAAACAATATTCATAATTTCAGTACATAGTGCTAATCATATTGATGAAAATCCAACCTGACTGTCAAGGATGGGCAGACATATCAGTGAAAGGACAACTATCCAATGTTTCACATCTTCACTATAAGAAACAACAAACAGATAACTTATAATTCAGAAAAGCAGCAATTTCTAAAGCATGAGCCCGAATTTGTGACCAAATTGAGATATAACCTCTGTAGACACAAGTTCCTACATGGGATGGTACCAAGTAATCATGGGAATTTAAATATAACTGAATTTTAAAGATATTAAAATTTCCATACCACATCCTACTCTAGTAACAACCAAGGAATACCTTGTTTTTATCCTCGGCAAATAACATGCGTACATCCCCCATGTACGAGAGACTACATACTTTGGCATACAGATCTGCCTGCAAGGGATAGTTAAATCAAATCAGTTGTCCAACTCGCAAAGTAAATAATTTAATAAGAAAAAAGTATACCTCTGTGAATTCCGATGGAAGCAGGAGAAGAGCAGCTGACACTGCAGCTCTCAAGTTAACAGAATTGGTGCTGTTAACATCTAAATTATCAACAACAATATGAACCTGAGTGAAACACATCCAAAAACATAGGGACCAAAATACGCCTCAGTCATGGATTCAATTTATCAGGTAAATAGAGGACAGGCAAACTATGAGATAGATATCTGAAACTAGCACTAGAGCACTGTTACAGGAATTTTTCTATATCTCGTTACGTCATATGATATGCATACAATACAAGTATACAACACAGGACTTTTCTTGATATGGGATACAGGGCATAGACTTAGTAGGTTTAGTATTTAAAATCCATATTCATCTGGAATTTTATCACCACGTATAAACATCCAATAATTCCATAGTCTCTTTTGCTAATTTTAGAAAACTAGCAGAGCCCGTAATTTCTTTTATTTATTATTTTTCCTATCTGAATGATAATGAGATTATGAGAACTAAAGGTTATTTTTCTTCAACCTTTTCTTATTTTTTACCACAGCCACCTTCCTCTCCCTCCCCTTCTTTGCAATGCCAACGTCTCTTTTTTTCCCCTCTCTGTCACTAGAGTTCTGTGTTTTTAGATCTACCTACACTGACGATAGTAGTCTGCAAATAAGATGTACATTATAAAGCTTACAAATACTAGTTATTCTACTTTAAATCTCTCTAATTAAACATGAGAAAATATAAATCATCATAAATGCCATATATAAAATATCTATAGTTCTCATAGTTAGAGAATGTTTCATATAAGAAAATTAAGAATCTTGTAAAAAATAAGCTTAGAGCACAAGGAATATCAAGAATCAAACGACTCAAGACATGAAGAGGATAAAAAGCGTATAGCATACCGGTTTCTGTAAACGACCGCACAAGTAGAATTTCTCCCAATAGTGTACATCTTGAAGTAAGTCATGCATTCGAACAACACCATACTTGAACAGCTGCATAAATTTTCTTGTAGAGACAAGGAATTCGTGAAAAATGTAATCTTGATTTAACAATTAAGCCAAAAAACATATGTTAATAGAAAATTAAAAATATCCCAGCATTCTGAAATAATTTCTCTGGAAGGTGAGTTTGCAGGAACTAAACTAAAGGTCTCAATCACATACCACACACCCCTAAGTCATGATAAGAGGTTATCGATACCTTTCCATTCCAGCTAACAAAAGGGTTGAAATGTACTCCCACACCAATTTCATCAGCAACTCCCGTAATCTTATATGTCACATCACGATAAAGTATGAGATAAGATCGCCATCCAATAAAACCCAAGCCAGATACGAGAGGCCACAAACAATGAAAATGAAACTAAATTTGAGCAAGTACCAGTCTCTCCCCACCAAGGTGCACCATCCAGGACGCGTAGTGATGCTTGTTCAATTTAAGATTCTTGATTGATGCCATTGTATGAACAATAAAAGGAAAAACAAAAGATATCAGTGGGGCAATCAAACAATATCAAGCAACTCATAACATAAATAAATAGCACATCATTAGTCATAATCACATATCAGTACCTCAGAATGCCACTGTTTGGGATCAGCCACACCAATAATATAATCTGTCATGGTAGTCTAGAAACACAAAAGCACAGAACAGAGAACAAATATTAAAACAACAATTAAAGGAGAGTAAAAAAAAAAAAAAGAGGCCCATAATAAAGAAGAGGACCAGCAAGCAAAAAAAACCGATGGGTTTAACAAAAGACGACCTTATCGCAGTTGGATGGATGAAGAGATGATCCATAGACGCAAGCAAACTCAACAGGGGGGAGAACCTGAAGAAAACTGCGATATGCTGCATTGTCCATAATGTCTATGGCTACAAACATGGTTATCAACTCGTTAACTTAGACGATAGCTTCGGACTCGGAAGCAAGTTCGATTTTGATGTAAACTCGGTAAAATCGGGATAGAATCGGTGAACTGGGCGAAAGTCGCCATTTTGCAACCGAGTTGGAGAGTTCGAAGAGAAAAATTTTAAAAATCCGACAGTGGTTTGGCATGCGAAAGTGAAGAAAACTCACTTATTAGGGGATCAGGATTTCATTCTTCTACTGCCCCGCACTGGTTCATACCTTCTTCTGAACCGCTAGCCGTCGAGTCACAAACCACTGCTCCCCTGCACTGCTTCGTAAGTGGTATTTTAATTGCTCTCCATTGCACTTATTTCATTTATGGTCTACACCATTGCAAAAAAACAATTATATTATATTTTTTATTAACTTTTATGGTTAGGAATTAGAAATTATTTTTAATTACTTAATAACTATATAATATGTTTTTAATTTGCATAATTGAAAATTGAAATCAGGAATCAATTTGAAGTAGGTTAGGGAATGCATCGAATTCAATTAAGAACAATGCAAGTGTGTCTTTATATACTAAGAGTAGAAGTATAAATAAAAAGAAAAATCATGAAAACAGATATTTGAATTGTGTGAACTTAAATTATTTTACTTAATCGATGAATTTATGAAATATAATTGTTTTAATTATTCTATTGAAATATAATTACGTGAATTTTAACTATTTTACTTAATTATTTTATTGAAAATTTGAATTCTAGATGTTATTTTAAAAAAAAAAATACATGTGAAATAGCATTTTTAAAGCGTTGTCGTCAAAAGTTTGGTGATAGTAGCTTGACAAAGACGAAAGACTTAAAACTCAAGTGTTTGGAAAAGTGAAGGATCAGTGATTTTGAACAGTTTAAGTGCATCGGAGTCAAAAACAGAGAAGACAAAAACAGCAAGGAAAACGGGTAACTGAATAGCCCAAAAGTTAATCTGGCCCGATTTGTTTTACCCATCTCGCCATTTTGAAGTATTATTACCTATTTTACTATAATTTTAATTGGATTAAATAAATATCGAAAATTCTTTATGATTAGTCTAATTTTGAAATTAACTTTTGTGACTTTGACTATTTCAGCTCAAATAGAAAACTCAAAGTGATATTTACAAGTAAAAGAATAACTTATCCAACGTTATTATATCTTGTTGGTGCCATTAAGAAGTGTGTAGAGGTGTGTAATAGGTTTTGTTTATTATTTTTTTTTAAGTAAATGTTGTTTTTGTAAAATCTTATTTTAATAATATACAATTTATGCATAAACATTTAAAAGAATAGATAGTTCCAAAAGAAAATGTATATAAGACTATTAGAATTATCAGACATATAATTATAACATCAAATATACACACATATCCCAACATCTTATACATCTGAGAGATCTATTATACAAAAAACAAAAGCGTAAAACTTTCTATTTTTAAATTTCAACACCATTCACACCTATTAAAATTGCCAATCATTAAAATAGACTAAACTAAAATCCAAAATTTAATCCTTACAAATAATTGTTACGAAATAAAATTTTACATTATTAATTAAGCAAAAACATTAAATAAATCCAAAAATGTTTCCAATACTCTGATATACTCGTCGTTTTATTCATCAACCGGAACATCTGTAGAATCGTTTACTTCTGTATAATAAGAATTATACGATCATTGCACAAACACAAACAAATAAAGATGAGCTGACAGAATAAACATAAATCTACAATCTGACATAATAAAGCAGGACTTTCCTATTTACCAAAATAGCACATACTCACCAAAGCAAGACTTTCTTGTTCACCAAAACAGAGCCTACTTACCAAAGCAGAACTTTCTCGAGCTCGCCATCAATGAGTACGTAAGAAACAAAGTATCAACAATTACACACAACCAACACCACACAATGGTTCATCGCATAAACATCGCAACCCATTCAAAACCACCACTTTGTCCCACTCAAAGGTTACATGGCATAAAACACCACAATCCATATAAAGGAAATATGTCCAAACGTATAAGTGCATTCAATATACACAACACATGCATAAATAATTAAAAGAATAGATAGTTCCAAAAGAATATGTATATAAGACTATTAGAATTATCAGATATATAATTATAACATCAAATATACACACATATATCAGCATCTCATACTTCTAAGAGATTTATTATACTGAAAACAAAAGCGTAAAACTTTCTATTTTTAAATTTCAACACCATTCACACCTATTAAAATTGCCAATCATTAAAATAGACTAAACTAAAATCCAAAATTTAATCCTTACAAATAATTGTTACGAAATAAAATTTTACATTATTAATTAAGCAAAAACATTAAATAAATCCAAAAATGTTTCCAATACTCTGATATACTCGTCGTTTTATTCATCAACCGGAACATCTGTAGAATCGTTTACTTCTGTATAATAAGAATTATACGATCATTGCACAAACACAAACAAATAAAGATGAGCTGACAGAATAAACATAAATCCACAATATATCACAATATAACAATTGTCAAGTAAATCCTACACCCTAATAACATCAACCACGATATAATTAAGTCATACATTTATTCTTTTCAAACTCATGCTTCTACTCAAATAAATCATGTCAACAGCACCAATTATTTCCACCATATAATGTCTTACGTACTCTAGTCACTCGTTTTGTTTACCAAAACAGGGTCCATTAACCAAAACAAGGCCTACTTACCAAAGTATGGCTTTCCTATTTACCAAAACAAAGTCTACTCACCAAAATAGGACTTTTCTATTTACCAAAATAGGGCCTACTCACCAAAGCATAACATTTTTGTTCACCAAAACAGGACCTACTTATTAAAGCAGGACTTTCCTATTTACCAAAATAGCACATACTCACCAAAGCAAGACTTTCTTGTTCACCAAAACAGAGCCTACTTATCAAAGCAGAACTTTCTCGAGCTCGCCATCAATGAGTACGTAAGAAACAAAGTATCAACAATTACACACAACCAACACCACACAATGGTTCATCGCATAAACATCGCAACCCATTCAAAACCACCACTTTGTCCCACTCAAAGGCTACATGGCATAAAACACCACAATCCATATAAAGGAAATATGTCCAAACGTATAAGTGCATTCAATATACACAACACATGCCCAAGTCTCACTTCTAAAACTCATATCCATGTACAATACCCAATGACAATGTTAACCCTCATGATAAACTTTAAAACACAATCCCACCATTACCACACCATCTTGAAACAACAAAGAAACAAGATAAGCATTAAAGCACCATCATTTGAAGCTCGTATAGTAGGAAGAAAATAAAACTCCTGCACTTCCCCCAATCAATTCCATACAACACATTGCCATTTACACCACATGCATGGCCCACCAATTGTAACTTTCACATGCATCAAGATTAGCACAAACACCCAAACGTCAATGCTCATTCACGTAAAGGAAGATGCAAACCTTGAATGAAACATGCAAGATATAAAACTAAACCCTTAACTTATTTCCATGGCAACCACCTATCATGTGCCCAAACCGAACCAAAACTCATTTTAAAACTACCATAACCACTCACATACCCAGGGAAGTTCACGTAACTACCACCATATTGGACCACCAAAGCCCATTACCTTGTACAACCCCCCCTCACCAAAATTATGAAAACACAAAGAAACTTCCATGCACCCTTTCGTTTATATTATACCCATATCTATATATACCAATATGCAACTCAACTCTACATGTTCAAATTACAAAACTATCTACATATGAAACCCATGAACTAACCCTACTCATGCATAATCCCTTTAAAATAAACTCAAACCCTAACCATATGCCTCATGCATGATCAATCTGCACCCAGACCCAGGTAGTGCAGCCACCACAATTAGTCTGAGAACTTAACCAATCTTGACCCCTAACACATGCAACAACCCATACTCACGTCCCTTAATGCAACTAGTGTGTCCAAGCAATGGTTTAGCAAACACAAACGACCAATACATGAAACCTCATGCCTTCCTACATGAAAAACACTGAAAGCATTGCGACATAACAAGAAACCCTAACCCCTTCCTGTTTAAGTGACCATTAGAATTCATGCACCATGCAAGACACATATGGAAACGTAAAAAAAAACCCATGCCAAAAATCTACACACAACCCAAAAAACCCATGCATTCACACATGAACATCAAGAAACCCATTGCACCAAACCAAGAAACTCATGTTGCACATGTATAGACCCTACCATGCATTCACACGTGAACATCAAGAAGGAAGGAGACCATGCGATTTCATGCAACCAAGCCAATCATACATATAAAAGTTAACTCCCCTTACCTCACAACTAAGCAAAACAACTCTTGCTCTACTCTACTTCCACCCATACACCTTGTCTTTGGCACCTTAGATCTCTTCCTCTCAAATTCCTCTTCAACAACTAGGTTTTTTTCTTCTCTTATACCTCCCTAAACCTAATATTTATAACCTATAATAGGCCACAACTTCTTTGCCTTCACGTAAAAAACTAATAGCACTCACTCAATGTTTTGGGCTTTTAATAAAATTAAGGAAAAGTAGAACAAGAGAAAAAAAAACTTCTTTTTGATGCATTGGACCACTACCACACCCATTTAACCAAACTACGCCAAAACTAGTTGCCCAACCCAAGTCGCGGACCACACAAGGCTTAGCAACGTGCAATTGGGAAATAAATTCCCGAAAGTGTCATTGCAAGGTTCGAAGAGGGGTCTCCACGCACAAGGAAGTTGGATCAGCTCCATCATCACTGGGTCAGCGTGCCCCAAACTAATATATGGCATAAAAACAATTATATAAACCATATGTTAAATCCTTTGGCACCAAAACAAAATATAAGAAAACACACATATATGGATTATTTAATGCATTATCCTCACATAACCAAACTATAACAAAAATATTCCCCATTTTCCTTATCCTCACACAATAAAAATATTCTCCATTTTCCCCGAGTCTTACAACATACATGTATTGATTTCGATCTCTGGCAAGTTCTACACTTGTAGTGGTGAAACAACTTGCCCGCCTAAGCTACCACACAAGGTTAGTCCGTCAAGCACCAATGGTCAAGGAACAGTCCATAGACTAGGACTTCCTGCTAATTCTCATGACATAATCCACCCTTCTCTACTTGAGATTGGATGGTTATTGAAATGTCAGGATAACCCATAATACAGAATCCATACATCAATACATATACTATTGAACACCACCATAGATTCTCTCCTCTATATTTATGGAATTACATCAAACACATATATCATACACATTACCAATCACAAACTCATCATCATCACTATATCATACTTGGAATAAACACCATTCATGCTCACACTCATATTAGAATTCATATAGTACCATTTATATCAAATTATATATATATATATATATATATATATATATATATATATATATAATTTATATACTTCATTCCAAACAAATCAAGAATCATGAAATCACATAAAACATGCACTAACTTTGAAACAAGAAGCGAGCGCGAGGCCTAACGCCCAGCCCCAAAGCTCTCACAAACACTCTCGTCCAGCGAATTAGGGAGAAAAGGTTACAAACCTACAAGGGAAGAAATGCCGCTCAACACCCAAAAGCATCGGTTATTGTCCTCGAATCCAGAGGCTCTCTGACTTTCCAATGATCAGCACCACACAAGGTCGTTCCACGCCACATAAGAAACCAAAACCTTCAAATCTGACTTTAATCACTCAAATCCAAAGGACCAAATGGGCATTCTTGGCATTGTGATTGATTTGAAAACATGCTTAAACATCAAATTGAATATTAGTTTAATCAATTTGCCAACGACTCAATCCATCAGATCAAACCAATATCAAACAAAAGTTCAAACATCAATTTATCATGCCAAATGACTAGAATTCAGTAATACAAATAACTAACTGAGTCCTAAATTTCATAAACTCAAATCACCAACATCAAGTTCATTCAACAGGCAATCATCATAGAATTTCACATGTTATACCACCAATTCTAGATTAAAACAAGCACACATTCAACAAAATTAACATCAGCAACTTCACATACCAATTTATCAATTTTAGACCAAATCAAACATGCAACACAATTTATTAAAACATCATCAACATCAAAAGTGGTAATTATCTTCCCTTACCTAACAAATGATCAAACCGCTCTAGAAAGCCTAAAATAGCTTCAAACACACAAAAAGTCTTATTTGTTCCTATAACCACATAAACACTATCATAGTACACCATTAGAACCACTGGTCATCAAAGAATCTTATAGAAAACTCAAACATCACATGCACTCACAAAAGACTCACATGAAAAGGAAGACAAACCAGACCAAAAAGATAAGTAGAAAACCAACTTACTCTATCTGAAAAACTGATCGGTCTAGATTGAAGAGCTTGCCGCCAAGATCAATCCTATGGTCTTAATTCTTAAATCAAATAAACAGAAGACAAGAATTCTTAGAGATAAGTTAGAAAACTCTAGGAAAGTGGTTTCTAAAGGGATGATATGTTTTAAAATAATGAAACTCGTTGATAACGAAACTATTTATATTAAAATCGTTTGATATCAAAATAATCAAATCTTACTACTTTTAAATCACTACAACTTCTAAAATACCATTTTCTTTGTCTTTACAATTTTATTTTCTGATTTCTTCTGAAAAAACAACATAAGTTAATATATTTTTACATGTATTAATTAATATGGAAAATATATAATTATGAAGAATTGTGATGTTCGGTATGGAACATTTTATGAAATTGTATATTAGCAAATATTTAATCAGACATCATCAATTATATTTTGACAATGATATTGAATTCTCATTTTTAAACACTTTAATAATCCTTAGTAAACCAGGTTTGTTTGAAAAAAATAAAATAAAATATCCATTTATTATAATTTTTAATATATTTGGGTATTATTTCAAGAAACAGAAGAAGAAAAAATAATTTTCTTTTCGTTTTGAGAAATAACTTGAAGTTGCTTTCCATAAAAAAAATGCAGCATAAGAAAAAAAAATTAAACAATAGATGTGTTATAACTTTTATAGATAAAGTTATCTCCAAATTTTGTAGGATCTCACGTTTTTTAGACCCATATAGTTGTAATTATTTTTATAGCTGTAATAATTTTCATCACTACAATCCATTCTGAAAGTTGTATTATTTCTTATTAATTCCATCTTCTAGGTACGTTTATGTTTCATTTCTCTCTATGATTTTGAATTAATTTTCTCAAATTACAGAATCATCATTTAAAAACAATTACTTTTTTAGAAAAAATATAGACTAAACGTTTAATTTTAACGTCCTTTACTTAGCATAAATGTGTGGAGGAGTTACCTCGTATTTTAAGTTTACGGTCTTCGTTTTTACATTACTATACTTTTATCATTTAATATATGTTAAAGAATTGATTTTGCTTATAATACTTCATTTTTGGAATGTCAAAATTGCTTAAGAGAAAAACAGGTATTCATACGTGACAAGGGAGAGACAAACTATGTCAAAATCTACAATCTTCGGCATTTGTCATCAATCGTGTTGCTACCTTTACGTTGATTATACATGTGCTTGATTAAAAAAAAATTGCTAAAGATGATTTGTGCGACAAAAGTTGCCTTGAACAAATAAAATTTGGGTTGAAGGGAAAACTTATTCACATCCTTCAAGGTACATAACATAGATTCGAGTATTACATTCAAAACAATTTTGTTCATGGTTAACAGAATTGACCACGTTCCAATGCTCTAAACGAGCCAGCAACTTAGCCGCATTCATGACCTCCCTCTTCTCTTGGTTTGAACTGTCTGATGAATTCTTCTTAGAAACTTCTCCCCCATCATTCAACTTCCGTTGCAAGGAAACCCCAGAACATACTTTTTAAGCAGAAAATAGGCCTCAGCTTCTTATTTTAACAAGTAAAACACAACAGAGAGGCTTTTTTAATTTTGATTAATTTTCACAAAAGAGAAAACTCATACCAGAAAAATGATCCAATTATTAAACCCAATCACTAATTTGAAAGAGATATACCTTCCTTTCTTTAGCATTTATGACAATACAAAAAAAAATCAAGTTTAAAAAACTATTTAACAGAAATTAAGAATCCCAACTATTGAAAGATCTGAGTATCTCGAGAGAAAGCAGGAGGGGAGGAGATGAAGGAGAAACACAGATTCATTTTTAAATCCAACCATTTAAGTTTATCTAACCTGGATAAGAGAGATGACAACCAGAACAAAAGCATTGACGTATTGACACTTGCATTCCATTCTTCACATTACTATGCTAAAAGCTAAATTAAGACAGTTTACCCAGCTTAAAGAAGAGTCATAGTCATTATTTATGACATCTAACACTTATTTTACTTTTGTTCTTTTTGGACAATAGCTATCGATATAAGATAGAAATCCACTTACTCTCGGGGCAACCCAAATGAGAACAACAGCAATTTTTGGTTGAATTGATTGGAGAAAATTTACATATAGTATCCTTACAAGAAGCATCATACAACACAACCAAAAGGTTCCTCATGCTGATTCCATAAAAATTCTCAACCAAATAGCCAATCACAAATCAACTACCTTACATATTTCTAATAAAGCATTACAAAATATGTACATTAAATCAAAGTCAACAATTATTTATCTACTTTTATCAGGTAAGAAATAGTGTTTAATACTAGAACCTCGTTTAGCCACATTGGGCCGCTTTTGTGGCCTAAGCAAGGTTCGAAACTCTTGCTGAATTTCTGGTGGTAATTCATCAATGATAGAGGGATCGATTTCATCAATATTATAACTACTCCAAGCTTCCCTCCCTTGTGATACACCTACACTACATCCATCCTTGTTGGTATCAATCTCTTCATTACAAGTTGAATAACTATCATCAGCTGACTGAGATCCTGCAGTATCAATGAAATTAGCATAATAAAAAGGAATTGAAACTCAAATATAATACAAGGAATGGGATTATAAAATTACCAAGCGATATTTTAATATCATGGGCATTTGAAACATTCTTCTGCTCCAATGAAGACCGGGAATTATGGTAATTATTAAAGATATTTATAATTGAACAATTCTCCTGCAACAAGAAGAACTCTTATACTGTAAAAACTTAAATGCAATAGATTCATTGCTGAAACACCACATCTTTATATCAGCATAAGCTATTAGAATTTATAACTCTATTGGTTATGGCAGCAATGCTTTTCATATCCGAGACTTCTGCAGTAATACACACACATACGTATGTATTAAAAATTAGAACAGGCAGATTGGGAGCTAAGATTCTGAAAACTAAACTATGTCAAACCAGACTGCACATGAGACATTATTCCCACCATTTACAAGTAAAAACCAGTAATGAAATCTCATTAAAGTTCCCCACTGAAGCACCACAGCATCCATTCATTCCAGCATCTATAAAATATAAGACACATGCATTTTAGCATCAAGCTGTGTGAAATGAGTGTCTTTGGCTTATTTGGGCATCGCAAAAGTTGAATAGTGGATCACTCTTTTTCTTTTCGACATAGAAAAGATATGTTGCGAGTAGTAACTGGACATAAATTGTATATTCATGTCTTCTTTAATAATGAAAACCATATTGGTT
The DNA here is from genome assembly GCF_029865625.1 of Vigna umbellata. Classification (NCBI taxonomy): domain Eukaryota; kingdom Viridiplantae; phylum Streptophyta; class Magnoliopsida; order Fabales; family Fabaceae; genus Vigna; species Vigna umbellata. The sequence goes on along the minus strand of NC_142165.1, from coordinate 60,657,152 downwards.
TTGGAATTAGCAGAAAAGTATTAAAGAAAACTTTAAACTACATGACCTTGTAGAAAAGTAATGCACTGACACCTGGTCTCAGACCAATGTTTACAAGTTGTTGAAATAAATAAATTTATATACTGCAATTGGGTCAGAATTATGATGCAACTGATGTTGAGGAAAAGTAACTCATTTCTGGCTAAATTACCAGCTTAACCAGTATCTTCCAATTTACAGAACTATGTTATGATTAGAATTTGGAACAAAGATAACTCCCTTGGCCAAAAACACAACTCTGCATCGTAGATCCTTGCATAACATGATTAAAACTGATTTGAAGTTTGTATGTTCATGATTGAATTTAAGATACCCAAAACTATGCAATCAGTGGCTAAATAGTGTCAGAGAGCATACATGAAGCATCTTTCCTGCTCTCTTTTTCTTCCCTACTGCTTTCAAACTAGAGACATTTGAAACATGACTAGGATCTTTTGCAGGTAAAACTCTATGTGGCTCACCGTCTGTCATTCTGTCTTCACTTCCTGAAATGAAAAAATTATCAATCTCAAAAGGAGCCAATAGAAGGGAGAATGAAGAACTAAAACCAGTATTCCACAGTACCAGAGGGTGACATGAAGGAGGATTCTTCTGTCAAGCCTTCCGCTTTACTGGACAAATGATTCAATGGATCCTGCAAAGGAAAAGGATAAATCCCTGTGATCATTACTAAACATGAAGCATTTGCATATAGAGAACAAAAGCAATAGGTTTGAACTCAGATGCACATGCACATTGATTATTAACAGTCAAGAAGAATATCGATCAAACTCTTGTAATTGAATTTATTTACAAATATAATAATCTTGCCTACATTCAAGTTTGTTTTTGAGCTCTTAGCTCTCAACTTTATATCTTAGAAAGCCTACCTCATTAATGCACCTCTTCCTTAATGGACCTAGTAGTATAAGCTTAATTCTCATTTCTCTGAAAGTCATACATTTTGCTTTAAGACGTTTATCCATGAAGAAAACCCATTAAAATGAAAACTAATATTGAAGTCTGATAGAGCACCAATAAGCAAAATATCTATCATGATTCATGAGCAACTTGAGTTTTTGGATACTTTCATATTTTATGATTATTTATACAAGCATGACGTGTCTATATGCTAACTGGTACAAAATATTTCTACTAGATCCTCACATTAGTCATTAGAAACCTTCAAAATCAACCCCACCTGGTAGTTTTGCCACTTCAAAATCATCCGGTAAATATCTCTTTTGCAAATAATTTCAAAAGACATTGTTCTAATTGGGTTATAATATTACATGTCTTTACATGAAATCTGACCATGATATATACTTGCTTTGATATACCTGTGGATCCAAACATGCACTAGAATGCTTCATTTCTGTGTAATGAGGATGTTGAAGCTGTAAATCATAGGGAACCATTCCCATACAATTTTCACTACCTGCTTAAGCATATAGCCTTCATCAAATTATATTTGAATGCAAGAGAATCGGTATTTTAATAATTAAGCAACCAATGAGATGATGCAAAACCTGAAGGTGATGATGGTACAGCTTCATCAATGACAACGTCTATTGATGGATTTGATGTAGAACTGGATGAAAATAGCCCTCCAAAGTATTTAGCAATTGAATGTGTCCCCTAGACACAAATGCCATTTAATACGTAAATTTTTATTAACACTATATGATAATAAAAGGTACCACTTGCTAAGGACCAACCTAAATTGGGAATGTAAAACTGCAAGGCTCGTGTTAACTAGTATAGACCAAACACTAAATACATATCGCTCAGAAATACCAAATACTAGTAGTAACGGTATACTTAATAATCCAGGTTATTACATTTCAAATGCCAGTAATGTTCCTCAATGCTTTAAAGTGATCCTATATCAGGAAAATTTAGAAAATGGAACAGTTCTAACTTACAGATGGTATAGACACAATTTTACTCGCAGAAACAGAAAGTGATGTCACTCCCCAGTTGCTATTTTCGTTTCCATGAACCTTAAAGCTGTAGGAGCCCAAAAAATCACGCAACCCAGCTTGAAAAAGAATCAGGGCGTCCTCTTGAATCTTTCTAGTCCCATATCTTAAAGGACAAGATTTAGAAGGGAACTTTCTAAGTGAATCTGAATCCCCTGTCTGCAAGATAAAAGCTCATACAAAATATACATAAAACAAAACCACTGAAGAGGGTAAAAGAAAAGTTGGTAAGAAGATATGAGAAAAAGTAAACAATGAACAAATTTTCAGAGTAAAAGAGAATCATGTAAAGACCAGTCACAGAAGAACCACCTTATATGCTCTAGCATGTAGCGTCAGTGTCTGTGCAATCCGTTTGTTTTGATCCAGATCAGAATTAAGGCGTTCATTCAGCTCTTCACACAGTTGATTAAGCCAATGTTGAACCTGAAGATAAAAAATAATCACAAAAAGAGATGTCCAAGGTTGTGAAACTACTCAAAACAAATCACAAACCTGCAAATGACAGCCAACAGAAACTCCGAAATAAAATACACAATATTTATGAGAGCAATAAAAATATCTGACCCAAGGAGGCACTAAGAAATAAAGCACAAGCAGTTTTCATTGTGCCTAAGTAATAAAATGTTGCTGAGTGCAGCATCACCCAAAATAAAGTGCTACTGCTAGGAGGACTGCTCATATGAGAGCTCTTACCGAATCAATTGTCTTCAAAGCCTGAGGCCCAGGAAACGTCTTGCCAGAACCATGGCTCTTGGGAAGTAGTCGCCCCTCAACTTCTTCCCCATTGATTCCTCTTGAAATATTCCACAACCAAGTTCTGTAAAGCTGTAAAAAGTAGAATCAGGAATAGAATACCAACAGATTGCAATGAAGAGAATCAAAAAGACAGTAATGAGCAATTAACAAACAGATAAAAAATGCAAGCCATTAGAGGATGACACAAAAATTGCTATTTAAATATGAGATCCCAAAATTTAAATAAGCAAATGATATTTTGGTAGCAGATATGATATAATATATCTATATCTACATATACATACATACATACACACACATATATATGTGTGTGTAACATGTTGTAATTAGAGGAAAATCTTTCTAATTAGAGAAAATATCTATAGAATCTTCCTAATTAGAGAAAATATTTGTAGGGTCTTCTAGATTATTTTTCAGTATATTGTTTCCTTATTTCCCTTTTTTAGAAGATTAGATTGTTATAAATAGAGGTAAGGAGAATGTAATAGATATGAATGACAATAATGAAATTCATTCTCTTTTAAGGTATTGATCCCATACCACTGTAACATCATGCTAAAAGACAAAAACTCACCCAGTATTGATCCCATACCACTGTTGTAACTTCTCCTCTGAAAACTGAAGCAGATCTCCGACGGTGTTGACACCAAGATCACTCTGTAAAGAACTCCCCAACTTTCCCCCAAGGTGTTTCCTGCAAGTCAAGTTTTCTTCAACAACATGCTTTATGATATAAAAGACCGTGATCAAAGAAATTTCAAAACAATTAGAAGAGTTACATGAAAAATATGAAAAATTGTATCTTCATAAACTTGAAAAAAATGTAAACTCAAGACAAAAATGGATAAGATTTAATTATGAGTGAAATACATGATAACATACAATGACATTACATTTTCTTTATTGGTAAAGTCGCAAGTAACTGTTCAACTGATGAGTGTGGCACAATAGTTTGTTGAGCAGGTTTGTTCATAGCACTTGCAAGTTTAGCCAGCATCTGAGAAAAGCACCAGTTATTGACCGTATAAAAAATATCATGGATCCTTAGGAAGAAATGTTGTCAGAATTTAGGACAAGGAATATATGGATATATTAGCATACCAAGGCTGCCTTTACCTTATTATGAGCAATACCGGCAGAGCATGTGAATTCTGTCTCTTTCAGCACCTGCATCCTGAGGTCACTAACAATGAGAGCCCCACAAGCTAATAGCTTATCTTGGTAACTAGCATCACTTCTACAAAGCCACTTCCTAACCTCTTCTTTGCCATCACTTCCATCCTACATAAAAAACCAGTTTCAGTACAGCCATATACTCTCATGCATGTGCTGCCATTAATTTATTAAAGATCAGGTAAGTTAATCGAGCGCATTAAAATTGCCATAATCAATGGTCCTGATAAATGGACAGGACTGTCAAGCAAGTTAGACAGGTATTTCAGTAAACAGGTAAATGTAAACTCTAACTGAACTGAAGTTTCAAGTTATACTGTATTTAATTATTGTTTCTTACACACATTAAAATTAAGATTCAACTCCTGTTTTACTTCTGAACCAGAGAACAATTTTTTTTCAGTGCACTAAGACTTACCTACTGAATAAAATATTTTCTTTTAAGACAGATAAAGAACATAAATATAAACAAAAGAAAGAAAAAACTGTATTTTGTATCTTGATATTAACATTAATAAAGCAATCTCAGAAAAGGCATGATAGTAAGTATAGCCTCTGACCTCAATTTCCAGCCCCAAAACATGAGACTTGAGAACTTCAACCTCAAAGTCTTGCATGCTTTCTGGAGATGCTTCCATCAGCATGGTTTCAGCAGCATGAGTTAGATCAAGATATACCTCATCAATCGAAGCCCTCTCACAGCGACCCTTTTGCGAAAGAACTGAAACGACCTGAAATTTTCGAATTTGGGCACAGTCAAAACAAGGGAATGAATGACTCCAAAGGTCAACAATCATTATGAAATGCCAATGACACGCACCTCTGAACCCGCATTCCTATATGAGTTGAGATCAGCCTTACCACGTGCTACCGGAACTTGTACCAGTTGAATATGCGGGCATGCCTCCTTGGCTTCATCGCCTCGCATTGAACTAAAACAACGCAGCTAAGGTGAACATTAAAGCAGATAATAAAATAAATAAAAAGTAAATAGCCAATTTAGTATCTCAAATTGTGATTCATTGTCACTTTAATCTCTAGAATTAACAAAATTTTAAAAAGTTCCCGGAGTGTAATCCCTGATTAGTCCAAGGTCACATTCAAATAACTTAAGTGATCCTATTAACCCATTGAGTTTAAGCACTTAGACGAAACAGAACCCGATTTCAAACTAAATAGGGAATTTCCCCTAAAATCAAGGGTTTGATTCAAAACTACCGTTTGACGCCACATCTGCGAGCCTCATAGCTGACAGCAATGAGAGCCCCACCTTTGTATGAATTGTACTGTATGACTGCAGTGGGCAAGCCTCTTAAATTTGGTTGTTTTCTCTGTTCCACTACACCAATCAACAACACCATCATCATCATCACCATATAATCACACAAATTGGGTATTGCTTGAAGGAGATTCACTTGAGAAATGAGAGAGAAGAAAGGAACCTTGAACGTAGAAGCAATCCATGTCTATGTGAGCAATCACTCTTGCATCGCAAGTCTCTCGCCTCGCTACCGGCATATCTTCTACAACCTTTCTTTTTTCCCTCCAAATCTCTTTCCCTTCTCTTCCCTATTTATCTCTGCGAGTTCTTTTACTCTTTTTTTTCTTCAAAATTTATCATTTATGTACCGAAATTTTTAATTTGATAATTCTTTTTAAGTTATTTTTAAATTTTTAAATATAACTATTTGGCTACTGAGAAAAAAAAATATTATCATTTTTTTCTATGATAATAAAATTATAATTATAAAAATATAAATATTTTTTTATAATTATATTATTAATAATTTTTATTATTCTATAAATAATTAATCATTATAAATAGTTCATTTAGTTTGAAAAAAAATTGAAAAAATAGTTACTTAAAAGAAGTTGTTTAAAAGTAAAATTGATAAATAAATATTTTAATTTCAAAACAATTACTTACTAAAAGATAAAATTGATAAACTAATATGTGTGTTTATTTTATTTTTTATATAATTAAATTAATTAAATTATAAGTATAAAAATGATAATTTTAATGACTATTTGATTGTGAATATTCTGAAAAAAAAAATGTTAATGTTAATGATAAAGTTTTAAATGTTAATGACTATATTCTTCAAATATATTTGATCGTGAATAATGAAATATTAGTATTTAAATTGAATTGAACAATATATGATTGATGATAATGTGATGAGTTTGAATTAAGGTAGAATATATATGTATGAGATAGTGTGATGATTTAAAGTTGTATGGAATGTGATGACCTTGTTTGAGATTATGAAAATGAACAGTGTATGGTTTTGAAATAAAAAGATGGGTGTGTAGCTTGTTAGAATTAAGATGTTAGTCACAATCTACTATTCTATGTGTGTAAGTGGCTAATAAGGTTGTGGTATGAGCCATATTCTACTATGATATTAGAATTATTGTATGAATGTTGTGAATATAGGGGCTTCTAAAGAGGGAGTATTGCATTAATATGATGTTAGATGGTGTATTGAGCGAGATTTTTTGTAAAGATGAACTCTATTAGTATTAGACTCATGTAGAGATGATATTTAGTGTTGAGAGGGGAGCATTAGACTCCAAACATATTTAGTTTTTTATGATGAGTGGTTGATAATGAATAGAAAATGTTATAATCATTCTTGCACAACATAATTGGTAAACAAATGTTTAAAACATTAATTATGTTTGTGTTAGATGTATTAGTCATGAGTAAATGATGAAATAGGCCTAAACATGTCAAGAATATATATTTCTGGTGGTATTTATCGATTACATAAGTAATATAATTTATTAAGAGAAGCCATAAATCATAGAAAGCAAAAATAGGGCAAAAGTATATGTTATAATCGATTACATAAGTAGCATAATCGATTAAAACAGAAAGTTAGGCATAATCTATTATGCAAATAGTCTAATATGTTAGACAATGAAAAAGTAAGCATAACAAAGCATAGTGTGATTCTAAATCGATTACATAAGTAACATAATCGATTAAAATAGAAACAATGATCTAATTCATTATGCTAACAACCTAATATGTTAGGTTAGTTTATAGAAGCAATATAAAGCATAAGTGTCATTTTAATTGATTATATAAGTGACATAATCGATTAAAACAGAAAGAAAAACATAATCGATTATGATATTAATTTAATCGATTAAACTGCGACAGAATCTGATTTTCTATATAAATCATATTAGTGACCTGACTCATTAACATTTTTAATTGGCAATATATTGACATTTTCTCTGAGTTTGAGTATAGACATATTCAATAAGATTTCTTAGAGGTTTGAAGCTACATTTGTGAAGAAGAAAACAAGAAATCCATCAAGACTCAAAGGAGCTTACTTGTGCTGACATATCTACACTATTTGAGTGTAATATCTTTAGGTTCTTACACATTGTGTTTGATTTGATACCTGTGTTGGGTAGGCCAGGTTTGAGAGTGAGTGTATTCCTCTCTTGTATTGGTTGTATTAGATTTGAGTGTGGTGATGATATCAATTGAGAGTATCATTGTATTCTTGAACTCAAATATTGATTAGTGGCTTATCCTAACTAAAGCTGTTGAGAGAAGACTGGATGTAGGCTTCTTATAAGAGCTGAGCTAGTATAAATCTTTATGTGCTTTAGTATTTCTTTTATATTTATTTACTTATTGATTCAAACACATTTGACTAATGATTTCAAGATTAAAAATTCTTTAAAGATTTAAAAAACTTTTAAAAAACTTTTAAAATTCTTTCAATCAGTATACTACTTTAACCCTATCTACTTTCTAATAAAACGACTCAGGGTTACTTTAACCCTATCTACTTTCTTGAATACTACTTGGCAATACTGAATTGACTTGAAAAGTAGTATTAATTTGATAGCTTCAACCACAACATATCAAGTCTCCATTAGAAAATCATTCCCATTTCCCTATTAATTCCAAATGTTTTTATTCTTGTAAAATGTACCATTTTAACAAAATTCCTACCATAGACATTCACGTTCAAACTCAAACTCTTAGCTTACTCTTATCTCTTTCTAGTTGCTCTGGAACAATTAGGAGATTCTCTAGAAGAAATACGGAGTTTTGCTTTTGGTAGCAACATGCTATGGGGTGGTGGTCCCGCTTATGGGGTCAAATCCATACGTTCTAAGAATCAATATTGGAATCTCATCGATCTCATAAGTATTATACCAAATCCCATCAATCGAATCGCTTTTTCGAGAAATACAAGACATCTAAGTCATCCAAGTAAAGCAATCTATTCCTTGATAAGAAAAATAAAAAACGTGAATGGTGATTGGATTGGTTACACCAAAACCACTGTACCCCAATACTTCTAACAACCCAATATGAGATTTCACATGTGTTTTCTTCCACCTATGTCAATGCCAAAATATACCCTAGTGAGACTATTATACCCTAGATCCACTATTAACTTGAACAATCCTTCTCGATCCAAGACAACAGGCCTAACACCACTGGTCAAGTTAAACATGACGAGCATTACAAAACATTGGGAGATCAAAATTCTATATTCACAAATTAATATCTATATACCTGACTTTCTGTGTTTGCATCAAACCCTACCGGAAGAATCATATAACCCTGTCTTATACTAAGAAAAGAAGACATGGGTTCACGAAACCATTCATCACAGTATACATTGCGTCTTCATAAAGCAATAAGTAACATTGACATAAATCATACAAAGAGTCACAATAAGAATATCAATCACCAAGCACATAATAATGTTAAGCTTCCCTTACCTTATATTGTCATAACTTAAGTTTATAAATATATATTATAAATACATTGATTAAACGAATCTAACAATACACACTAGACAACTATAACAAAAAAATTTATACGAAAGAGTATAAGAAAAACCATTAGACGAGTCTAGAATAGACATTAAACGAGCCTCTCCATACATTAATTGGATTAGTAGAATAAAACACATTAGATGAGACATTCCATACAATGATTAGACGAGTCTAAACATACACTAATTATACGAGTATAACAAAACATATTAAACAAGTTTAATAGTATACATTAGATGAGTTTGTTCATATAATCACTAAACAAGTAAAGAAAAACATTAGATGATTCATTTCACACATTGATTATGCGAGTCTAGAAATACTCATTAGATGATTTTGTCCATACACTAATTAAACAAGTTTGGCAAAAAGTACTAGACGAGTCTGTCCATACACTCATAATACAAGTATGACAATATACAAATTATACGAGTCAATTAATACACATTAAACGAGTTTGTTCATTCGCTAATTAAACAAGTTTTGCAATATATATTAAATGAGTTTGCACATACATTAATTAGATGACTATGTTCATACATTAATTAAACGATTATAACAACAAACACTAGATGAGTAATATACACGGATTAGACAAGTTTAATAATATATATTAGATAAGTTTGTCTATACACATATTATACAAGTTGTCCACTTATTGATTAAATGAATCTTGTAATACACATTACACAAGTATGAACATGCACTAATTAAACGAGTATATCAATACACGTTATACAAGTGTGTTTGTGTACTGATTAAAAAAGTCTAACAATATATATTAGGTAAGTTTGTCGATGTATTGAATATATGAGTCTAACAATACACATAAGACTAGTATTTTCATACATTGATTAGAATAATTTAGCCAATAATTACACGAGATTGTCCATACAATAATTAGATAAGTATAAGAAAAAATATTAGACAAGTTATTTGATGCGTTGGTCAGACGGATATAACAAAAATTATTAGACAAGTTTGGAAATACATTGATTAGATGAGCAAAGGAAACAAATTAAATGGGTTTGTCAATGTATTGATTAAACAATTATAACAATACACATTAATCTAATCATTCATATACTCATAGACAACTCTAGCAATATATATTAGATAAGTCTTTCTACACACAAATTAGAGACAAGTTTATTAATACATATCAAACGATGAATCTTGCAATACACAATAGACAAGTCATTTCATATATTGATTAGACGGGTACTATAAAAAAACATTACATAAGTTTAACAATACACATTAGATGAGTTTGTCCATATACTGATCAGATAAGTATAACAAAATATATTAGACGAATCATTTTATACATCGATTAGATGAGTCTAAAAATATACATTAGACGAGTATGTTTATATATTGATCAGACGAGTCTTGCAACACATTAGACGAGTTTGTCCATACACTAATTAGACCAATATAAGAATATACGTTAGATGAATCTACTAGTACATATTATATGACTCTATCCATTCTATGATTATATGAGTCTTGTAATATATATTACACAAGTTTATCATATAATAATTAGACAAGTCTAACAGTTCATACTAGACAAGTGTCCATATACTCATTAGACAAGTCTAACCACACATATTAAACAAATTTTTTAATGCATTAATTATATAAGTCTAATAATACACATTATATACTTATTTGTATTTTGAGTTAACTCTACATATTTTTGTATATCTTTTATACTTTTAAATAATCTAATGTATTTTTGCACATGTTTTATCTTTTATATTTTTACAAAGTCTACTATTTATATTAGTATAAACATATTAACTTTTTAAATATATAAATTATTGTTAAGGTTGATTTTATTTAAAACTTAATTATAAACTTAAAAATATTTATTACTATTTTCTTAATCTCTATTTTTTTTTAAAAAAACACACAAACTAACAGCTATCCTCGCATAAACATGGATTTAAAACTAGTTATCATAAAATAATAATAATAATAATAATATAACACGTGCATATGTTTGCTGTAGGACAGTATGAAAAAATCTCTTATGCTTCGATTTCAATACACAGAACAATTTATTTACAGTAATGAAGTTCATGCGCTTCAACATTTGTATTTGTGTTGTTTTTTAATTGAAGGCTATCTCTTAGTTTTTGGTTTAGGAGATTTTGTAATTACTTATTTTAATAAGTAACGAAACTGTCTCAATTTAATAAAAATAAAATTATCTTATTAAAAATAACATTTGTGTCAAATTGTATAAGGGTAGAGATACCTTTCAAATATGGATATGTAAGTGTCCAATAATTTTTCTGGAAAGATTTTATAACAAAAGTATACATTTTACAAATTTTCTCCTCTCAATAAAATATATTAGCACTTAAGTATTTAATTTTCGACTTTCCCCGTTCTCCTCCACTTTCTCCTCTTTAATTTCTTCCTTCAACCACGTGCTTTAACATGAATTTTCTAGTTAACCATATTTTAATCCACATTATTTTTTTCTAATACTTACATTATTAAAATGAGTCGTTTTAATTAAAATGATTTTCACTTTAAATAACAAAAAATTATAAATGGAATTTATTAATTAAATGAAAAATACCAAGATTCACAGAAAAATAGTTAATGACGAAATAAGTGTTTGAAAAAATACGTTATAAAATATTCTAATAATATTTATGAGAAAAGTCTTTTACTAGTATTGTGGGTAGATTTAGCAATTGTGAGTGTAGGAAGCAATAGGCAATAGCGAATAACAAGAGGAGTGAGAAAACCACTAAAACCCTAATTACCCAAAGCAGTAGTATGCAGTGAGATCGGAGGGAGAACCGAAAGGTGAATGTGGCTGAGAAAGACACCACAGGTCTGTTCGAGGGATAGGAAAAGCAACACCAACACCCAAAACGGAAAGAAAGAGAACCATTGAACCACGGAATTGTTAACCAGGTGCGTTCTGCATAAATCTTTAGCTAGGAACAAACAAATCCAGTGTCGGTCTTTTTTTTCTTTTTGCTAGTGTCCAACAGAACTCGCTGAATCGACTCTAAACTCATGAGCGATTTTGTCGTACTGAAAAACGATTCTACGTGCAAAATTGATTAGGTTCGAGGGTGTGGGAATGTAAACTCGTGATGAATCGCGATTTACATAACCCTGATTCAGGAGAAAGAGATAGAGAGGAAGTCCGGTTTTGAAAAACATTGATTTTAGAGCAGGACCAACACAGAGAAAATTAGAAGCGTGGAACAGAAATACAAGGTCAAGAAGTTGGTATTTTGGTACAGAGTTTAGAAGCATACACGATTAAAGGTCGTTTTTAAAAATGCATAGATTAAATACTATCCAGAAACAGAACAAGCATCTTCTTGTTATAATGCAGAAAATGACTTAGATTCTTACTGAATGCTTCCTTATTTTCATATTTGAATTCTACTACATATTCCGTACATATATAGATTTGTTGATCATGTTACTTTATTTTCCTCCCAGTCAAATCCATACTGAATATCGATAACACAGACTCGGTTCAAAGAGATAGGTGAATCAACATGATGATAATACATGGTCTAATAGAAAAATGATATTGTTAAAGTTCCTATTAAAGAACTAAAGTTTGTAGTGGCTATGTACAAACATTATTCAAAGTCCCAGTTTGCACGCACCCAGCCAACATAGTCTCATTATCTTCATCATTTTAGAGCATTGTATTCAAATCAGTTTTGGCTTCCTCCAAAACCCCAACTTGTCAATTCTTTTGACCTTTAAGGCCTTCAGTTAGTGAAAAAAATGTGTGATCATGTGGACAGAATCGACAAATTAAAGTTCTCAGATCTACAGAATGCCCTACCTTTCAAGGACGCGTCAAATTAATTTATCACATGGTTGGGTTTTACCACCACTTCCAGCATGAGCCTAACATACTAAAGGGAATTAATATATTATGAGTATATATTCATAAAGGGTATTAACGCCCCCAATACTCGATGGTCCCCACCAACGGCTGAAAAGAATTCACGTAAAGCTTCTCAACTCAACACAGTGGTCTAGTCCTTGGTATCAACAAATTCACTCCATTTCTTCCGATGCTAATGTATTAGTACAGGTGTACCTCATTCTTCTTCTGCCGATACTCTACCTAAGTATGTATGGCCAATCTCTCAGGTGTGAATAGTTCCTTTATTTGCTATAATGTATAATAGTTAGTTCTGGACCTTTTGAACAACAACAAAAAATGAGAGTTAAATTTGACATAAAAATGAAGTAGAAATTAGGTTGAGTAGGATCTAATGTAACAATACTAATAAGGTGAGAGCTAAGGGCGAAGTGTGTTTATGAGCAGGGGATTTGGTACGGTGTTGTTTGGAAATTTGAAATGCAAATCTCAACAGCAAATTGCCCTTGCATTGCCTTTTGCATTAGTTATTTGTTACTTATTTGCAATTTGGAAGAGAAAAGAGTACACATACACAAATAAATGAAAAACACTAAAGTGGGTCAACCATTATTTAAAATTATTTCTCCTCTCATGTTAATTTCATCTTCTCTCATCCTCCCCTATCTTCTCAACCAAACATGCTGAGGAGAATTTAGAGGTCTATGGTTTGTTACTTTGTTTATTAACATGATTCGCAAAAGAACATCATGATGCTCCGCGTTCGTGTCTTATGCTTTGTAATAATAGCATTAAGCACAAGGCACTACTGCAGTATTTTAAGTTGTTTTGGTGATCAAAATGACCAACTGCATTAGATTGTTGTGTTGACCGTTCATTTATAACTGTTCTTCATGTGTAATTTATTTTTAATAAACAAAGTTTTCAATTATGGGTTCTTATTACATGTTGATTTATCTGTATCAATTGAGAAGGAAATTTACATTTTCCTGGATATATGTGAAGTTGAAGGATAATGGGTCGGAAAGCTGGTACGCTTTTTATCAACCCCAAGAGATTTGGTTCACTTCATAAGCCTTGCATGAAGGAAATGGCAATGTTGCTCAATTGTATGGCTGCAAACCACAGCGACATGGAAGCCTGTGCTCGTCAGAAGGAGCTATTAAATGCCTGTATGGATTCTCAGGTAACATGAACATAGTTTGATTAAAACTAGCATCTTTTGTTGCCATCTAACTTTTTCAGGTTTACACTTTTAGTTGCTTTTACCTTTTAACATTAAAATTAAGTAGTGCGAAAAAAAATCACTTCAATTTTGTTTTTTCAGAGTAAAAAGAACAGAAAGTCTTGGGGAAGTATCAATTATCAACTGCAGAGGTTTAACAGAGGAAGGAAGTAATTCCAGGTTTTCGGATATGTATTGTTTTTACCATTCAGGATTGATATTTGGAAAGCTTGGGGTGTGTTATGCACTGCTTTGGTTGTCAACCTAAGCTAACCAACTGTATTCTCTCTTGAAGTATCTTGATGATGAAACTTCTACTTTTTGGTTTTTTAAACCATTCAACTAAGTTGAAAGAGATGGCGGAATAATGTTGAAGAATACCAGTGTAATTTATTACCTGTATCAACTAAAGTTTCAGTATGCTGCATATCATTTATGACACCACCACACAATGTGATATTGGCACTGCCTGTTAAAAAAATATTTTATAATTGATGAACATGAAGGTTGTTTATGTTGCATTGTTTTTCGGTGATGGAGTGTTGATGGCTGTTGATCAATATAAGTAGTTTTGGAACATTGGCGATACATTCTCTAATAATCCAATGATGATGGTGGTGTGCGTATGCTGGTCCTTAATGCTTACCTGCTGCTTTATTCAAACGTATTTAGGAAGATTGGAATATTTTAACCGGATTAGTATTATTAGCTTTAGAGGATGATATGCATCAACAACACAGAATGAGCTTCCTATTCTAAGTTTTTGAATTCAGCTCAAGCTCATCAAGTTACAGGAGGAGGATGTTTGAGTTCTGCACGTGGGGAAGAGAACCTTTCTCATCTGAGTTTGAACCTGTTGGGATAACCCAGGAGTTTCTACTGCGTAACTCGTATTTGGAGTTGATGGTAGGTCTTGTGAGTTGAGAATGTAAGAATTCTTTTACTGAAAGACCAACTACGAAATCATATAATGGCTGTCTTTAATTTGACTAAACCATTTGATTAAACATCTAAGGAGCTACAACTTCGTCTTGTACATTCAACCCTTCTCCCTGCACCTCTAAGTGGATCATTGTGCCATTCGGTAAAATGTAAGAAAAAAGTAAAAATTGGGTAAGTAGTGGATCATTGTGCCATTCGGTAAAATGTAAGAAAAAAAATAAAAATTGGGTAAGAAGTAATTACTGCTTATTGAAACGCATTTACTTCTACGTTTGTTTTTATATTTTGTTGTTGTTTTGCTTTGTTTTTGTCGCCTTTGTTTGTGATCTTGTTGTGTGGTAGTCAGTTTTGTGTTACTTTTTTTTATCAGTCTTGGTAAGTTGACGTTCATCTTCTTCATTTGACATCATACATGCATAAACGATTAAGTTTGTTTAGTTTGATATAGTTGTTTTTAGGTTTAAACCTTCGGATGATTATCATATTTGTAAAGGAATCTCAAGCTTGTTCTTTTGTTGAAAACGGTCTCAATTGGATCTTAAATTTGAAAAATCGTAACAATTAAGTCTTTTTTGTTAAGTATTGATGTGTTGCACAATTAATATGATGATGTTAATTGTTTTATTATGTGAAATTTTTATTTAAATTAAGGAATTTTGACATCACAAAATTTAATTGGTTTATGTTAAAATAATAGATTAGGAATTTTGTTCTCTTTAGATTAGGACTTTCTAAACTAAATAGGGTTAGAGAAAGAGGGATTTGTGAAGGGAATTAGGGATTTAGAATTCGAAGACGAGAGGATTAACCATCGTGCATTCTTCACCTATTCAGGCCATGGGCCTTGTCGTTGGCCGTGGGTCACTCTTTCACTTTTTGTGTTCTTCACGCGTGAGGTTTCCCTTACTCTCCCATTTTCAGATCTCCTCCCACATCTCCATCAAGGTTCTTTACCCCAAGACTAGATCTCATGGTTGCATGTGACAGAGCCACCGTCGTGACTGGGTACCATCGACGTCGGTCACCTTCGTTTTTTATTTCGCTAGATCGCGTGGGTTATTTCCCTCCTTCATCGTAAGGCCTTCCATGGCCAACACCGTTGGCAACTTCACGTCGCGCCAATACTGTCACGATCAGGGACGTCTTCGACATCACCCACCACCAAAGATGCCTCTAATCAGAGTCTCTTTCAAAACTGGTTTGGGATTTTAAGGTATTGTTCTAATTAGTGGTTGTTTGTTGCAATTAAAGGTGAAGAGATGATTGAAGAATGAGAAGAAGAAAATGGAATTTGGTGTGGGAAAAAGACAATGCTTGTTCTATGTGGTTGAGGTAGTCGGTGAATGATTGTTCTTCTAACTTGTGGTGAATGATTATTCTTCTAAATTGCCTTCTTCCAACTCCAATTGCTGTTTCAAATTTGCAATTTCAAGTTTGCAGTTTCAAGTACATTAAACAAATTTTTAATTTAAATCATAATTCCATATTATAATTTAAATCATATTTCCACATAATAAGATGATCCACCTTAGCATATTTACTATGCACCATGCCATCACATTTAACACCGTTTTTCTAATCATTTAACGAAAAAGGGCTTAATTGTTATGATTTTTTTTCAAAATTTAGTACCCAATTGAGACCGTTTACAACAAGAGGACCCGCTTGAGATTCTTCTACAAATATAAGGACCATCTGAGAGTTTAAACCTTACTTTTACCATATACACTGTTTAGGAAACAAACTAAATTTTGAAAGCCAGTTTAAAACGTTACTGATTTTGGATCACTTAATTTCAAAACTAACTGGATTTATTTATGCTTCAAGACTTTGTTTAGCCAATACTATTTTGATGCCTAATTCAATAAAAAGCACACAAAGATTACCAATTCGCAGATATTTTTGTTAGAAATGAAGAACCTTGTTTCTCAACACCAAGAGGGGGTGAATTGGTGATCAATAAAAATAAATGCTTTTTAAATCTTTTCACAAATTCAGAATGATCTTTAACCTTTCTTGTAATCTAAGTAATACGCGTATGCAATGAAAGTAAAAGAGATAAGGAAAGAAGAACAAACACAATGTTTTTATCTTGGTTCAGCCTTAATGCCTACATCCAGTTTCCTTCTAATCAACCTGAGATTGAAGGATTTTTCACTATAATAATTTGAGTTTTACACCTAAGGCTTTATAGAGACTCTCTCAAATGTAAACACCTCTCCCACTCAACAATCAAATATAGAAAGAAAACACCTGCACAAAGAACCACACGTCTTCACTACATAACCCCTTTGAGAACACCTCTCAAAGTACCAAGAGCTCGTCACTCTTCTTCCTGGCCGCACGCACAGGAAAATGGCACAAACCAAGATTGCAGAAATCGAAGTCTGATTAGTCAGAGATACACCTCACTCGTGCAATATTTGATCAGCAATGTAAATCCAGATTTGATCTTCAAGAAACCTTCAAGATGTGTCAAACTCTATGTATCTTGTTTCTTGGAGTGTCTCACCACTTGTAACACTTTTCTCAGATCAAAGATATCAGATATGAAAGTTTAGAATGATCAATTCGTTACAGAGTTGTGTAAACTGCATCAATTTATAGTTTTCCTCATTAAACGCAAAACAATTGATTATGTTAGTAATGTAATCGGTTACATTAGTAGCAGATGTAACAGAATTACAATTAACACATTCCAATTGAATGCACAACTAATGTAATCGATTTGCAATTAATGCTAGTCAAACATATTTAAAAATATGATCGTTAATACTATTTTGACCAAGCTTGAAAACAATTTTCAAAGAATAACAAACTTAATTGATTACATAACCAGTGTAATCAATTAAGCTCTTCACTTAAATTTTTTTTGAAAACCTTTTCTCTTCAAAACCTCATCACAACATATTTCAGCAATATGTTTGCAAAGACAACTTTAATCGATTTAACACTTTAATGTAATCGATTCAAAATTTGTTGTTTTGCCACAATTTAAAACATAAGCTATCTGATGAACTTAATTGATTACAACATCACTATAATCGATTATTTCATACAAAGTTGCATTGTGCTTGTGGTTTTAACACACAAAAACATTCAGTAAGCATACAATAGATATAAGCACAAATATGATCACAAAAGTATGCAGACTAAACACATATCAATATATGTATTGATCAAAAAATATTTTCAAAGCAACATATGTATCAATAAAAAATACACATTTCTGTTGTGTCATGACAACATCATTGTGTTGTTGTAATCAATGTGTTGTCATCATGAAAAACAAACACATCAGGGATTGGGTTCAACACTCATATTGCTCCCCCTATCAACAATCTTTCCCTTTTTTGATGATGCACAACCATGATGTATAAAACAACCATGATGTACAGTGCACAATCAGAAATTGTTTCAAATAGACACAATCACAGATATATGTCATCCAATTTTCATGATATCAGAGCATTTACACATTTCAACTATTTCTCCCCCTTTGGGCATTAGCAAAAAGGAATTATAACACAATGTATATTTGAAGCATAGAGACAATGATTCAAACAGAGATGCATCAACAAATTTATACAATAATGTCAACAAAATGCTCCCCCTGTCAATAATTTGTAATTCAAATAATTTCAGCTTCTCCCCTTTTTGCAATTGAACAATTATGTATCAGTTAATGAAGCTCCCCTATTAATGTTCAGTATTTTCAAAATATCTCAAACACACAGTTCAATATTAAAGCAACATGATAGAGATATATAAGAGCATATATCACATAAATAGTTCCAAGCAATTATCAAATGATATGACAAAAATAAGAGTAATGTAGATAATGCTTAAAGGCAATACAATTGAGTGTTAACATTCATAAAACTAAAAAGGATTTACAACAGATAAGAAATAATTTGATTTATAATGAATGGACACATGTGAAATCAAAATAAATGGTTCAGAGTAAATGATTTAACAATTTAAAAACCTCAAACTACATTCACAAAAAGTAATCAATTATACTTCCTCTTCAATCGATTGACTTCAACAAGGTACTAAAACACCATCTCCGATATGTAATCAAGTTCATTTTTAGTATCTGTCCCGCATAAACTGTCTTCTTAGCTCTGTTGAGGATTAGTCCAGATATAAAGTATAATTGTGAAGTAAAACATAATCATAAATTGAGTATGAAAATGCAAATGATTAATGTAGCAATAAATGGTTTAGTTTGTATTCATACAACAGATTCAACAATCACAATCAATGTTATTTAATGCAATTTTGATCATGTATTTCTACTTCATTCCTTATTGTGTAAAATCTCTCTTTATTCAAAGGCTTTGTAAAAATATCAACCCATTGATGCAAGGTATGCACATACTCAATTTTGATTTCACCTTTAAGAATGTGATCTCTTATAAAGTGGTGCCTTATTTCAATGTGCTTAGTTTTGGAACGAAGTACAAGATTTTTTGTTAAGTTTATAGTACTTGTATTATAACATTTCAAAGGTATATGATTTAAAGATAGGCCATAATCTTCTAATTGACTTTTGATCCAGAGAGACTGAGCACAACAACGTCCAGCAGCAATGTACTCGGCTTTTGTGGTGGACAATTCCACACAAGTCTATTTCTTTGAATGCCAAGATACTAGAGAACAACCTAGAAGGTGACATGTGCCACTATTTCTTGTCTAGTTTACAACCACTAAAGTCAGAATCACTGTAACATTCTAGAAAAACATTTGAATCACTAGGATACCATAGTCCAAGACTTTTGGTTCCCTTTAGGTACTTTAAAATCCTTTCCACAGCTGTAAGGTGTGATTCTTTTGGTTTTGATTGAAACCTAACACAAAGAAAAACATTATGCATAATGTCTGGTCGACTAGTAGTAAGATATAGTAAGGATCCAATCATACCTCCATAGAGCTTTTGATCCACAAAATTACCTTTCTCATCTAAGTTAAGATAATAATTTTGCCATTGGTGTGGCAACTTCCTTGCATTCAAGCATTTTATATATTTCTTAAGTAGATTTATGCAGTACTTAGATTGGTGAATGAAGATGCCACTTTCATCTTGTTTTACTTGTAGTCTTTTAGAATTGATGAGCTTTGTTTTTCAACACCAAGAGGAAGATGGGAGGGGGGGGGGGGGGGGGAGGGAGGGAGTGAATTGGTGTTTTATAAAAATAAACGCTTTTCAAATCTTTTTCGCAAATGGTATGATTCTTTAAACCTTTCTTGGACAATAAGCAATGCGCATGCAATGAAACAATATGCTTAATCAATTAATTACAAAACGTAATCGATTAATGAAGAGAGATAGGGAGAAGAAAATCAAACTCTGATTTTTATACTAGTTCGGCCACTACCTACATCCAGTGTCCTTTCAATCAACCTGAGATTGAAAGCCAATTGCATTATAAAGATATGAGTTTTTACAACAAGGCTTTTACAGCGACCAATCCTGTCAAAATGTAAACAACCTCTCTAACTCACTAATCTAATATAGCCAACAAAAAAAACTTGCAGCAAGAACAATCCTCTCCTGCAGTAACCCCCTTTGAGAACCCTCTCAAAGTACAAAGAACTCCTCGTTCTTCTTCCTGGCCACACGCACAGGGAACCACAAATCAAAGATTGTGAATCTTTTTCTCCTGATCAAACAACAAGCACCTCAGTTGTGCAGAATGATAAGCCCTTTTCATCCAGTCAAGTTTGCCTCTCAAGAAATCTTCAAGAATTGTAAACCACTTCAAGTTCTTGTGTCTTGGAGCTTTTGATCACCTCTGTAAAACTTCTCAAACGAATATGAATCAGATGTGAAAATGTAAATCTCAATTTTCTTTACAGAAATTCAGTCAATGCGTCAATATATAGTTTAATTCAATCTTGTATATAGATTCATAGAAGTTCTCATGCATAATATTGTACACATTCATGTTATGTAACTATTTTTGTTTATGCATATATGTTTAAATATTAGTCTTTTACAAATATTATGATCTGATTATTTATCATGCCTTGTTTATTTTTTCAATTGCCTTGAAAACTAACCCGCATATAAGATAACCTAATAATGAAGAAATGAACTCACAAAGTTTTTAAATGACTAAAGAGTTCAAATGTTTTATAAATACACTTCTACGCTGATTGAAAAATCATATCGTTTAGATGTGTAATTATTAAACATAAAGAAGGAAGATTGTTAAGACAAGATTTTTTATAAGACTGAACTGTCTAAACGCTCTCATGTTTTGAAGTTTAACAAATAACATTGAACAATATGAACGTATGACAATTGATCGAGGTCGTACCTGAATCAAATTTGATGCTCAATTAAGTGCAATATAGCCTAGGAAGTGACTCCTAGGTCATCTCTCAAGGACCAAATGCGGTTCAGGAATTAGATCGACCACGTGGTGGGGGATGGTTTTTGGACAGTTTTGAGTGAAGTAAAATGAATGAAATGAAACACTAATTAAAAACGATTGGTCACTAGCTCAATTACAATGCTTCAAATCGCAGATTAGTAACAAATACTCACTTCTCTAACCCCTAATCGAACACAAGTTAACCAACTATGCGATGACTAACCATGTTTTTATAACTGCGAACTAAGCGAACGCAGTGCTAATATTCAACCAATTATGCACCATATAGTTTCATCAACTAAGCGAATATTACACACCAATTAGGCAACTAAGCGTATACCCAATCGTAGGCACAAAGAAAGATTCAATATTAGCCAAGTTAGAGCATCAAAAACACACTTCCAGATCAGAAATCTCATGGAAACGATGTAATTTCACTAATGACCAACCAAGCACACTTAACCTATCATTAGAAACGAAACCCAAAAAACAAAACGAAGTGGAAACATTGAAGGAAATGTGGAACTAAAATCTGGAACGAAACAAAAGCATAAAATTAAACTAGAAGCACAAAAATGCAATTGAAAATCTGAAACGAAAATCTGAAACGAATTTAAATGGCAAATACAAAAATGAAAAGGGGAAAACGAAATTGGAATTGAAGCAATGCAGAGAAACGAAATTGCAAACAAAAGAGACAAAACGAAATTCAGAATTGAAATTGCATTGAAATATAAATGAAAACCTAAAACCCCAAAAAAGGGGGGAGCTCTCCCTTTGCTGTGCAAAGCTAAAAAACGTAAAATGAGAGAGTCAGAGTTGTGTTTGGGGTCTGCCCCCTCTTTAGCACACAACCCTAGGTCAGCCCACTAATGGACCTCTACAAATATGACCCAAAAATGGCCCAAAAGTCAATATTCCAAAACAATATTCCAAATAATGTGGCAAGTGAAGAATGCTGTGGCAACTCTCTTGATGTTCGAAAACAATATTCCAAATAATTCCCTACAATTAATAATGGAAATAATTAGCATCAAATAATTCATTTTTAATTAAAATAAGAATTATTGGCTAAATTAAGCCCAAATATCAAAATTGAGGAAATATTGGACAATTAAGCATAATTCCCTAATCAAATGTAGTACAAAAAGCTAAGTGAATAGTATAAAAATATTGATTCATCAATAGTGTTATCACTAGAATAACAGCATAGGTGGAATATAAGTGATGTGTGAAAATGCTTTAAGAAGCCAAAAACCTTAGACGAAGACTCTAGATGAGAGTCTTGCTGAATGAAAATGTTATACATCGCTAGACAATAATCAAATAAACTCTCAATATGTCGTAGTATATAAATGTGTCAATTGATGTTTTTAGAAAACATGTTGAAAGTCTCAAATGATATTCCAAAGCTTGTGTTGAAAGACACTTTGCTAAACACTTATGTTGAATAAAACAGAGAAAAACTTAAAGTGTTTACATAGGCTAGACGATACCATGTGCCAAACGATCTAATTCATCCAACGGTGAAATTGTCATCAACTATTTGGTATCTTTGTGAGAAGCTTAAATGCTCAAATCCTATCTGAACAGTAGATATCACTGTGTTAAATATGTGATTTTAAATGTGTATGCATGACATATGTTTTTGCAAAAGGAAAACCACAAGTACTTTAGTTCAACTTTAAATATGCGGCAAAACAACAGTTTTAAGTCGATTACATTATGGGGTGAATCAATTAAAACTCGTGTGTTTGCACATAATCTTTTCAAGTGTGCTGTGAGATTTTTCAAGAAGAAAAGTTTTCAAAAATGTGCTAAGCTTTGTTGCTTAATTGATTGCATGTGATTTGTATTCGACTAAGTTGGTTGATGTTTTGAAAAATTGTTAAATACTTGTGATAACTAACATAACGGTCATATTTTTAATTGTGTTGACCAAGCATTAAATGATAGTCGATTGCATTAATTGTACATTCAATTAATTACTGTGATTGCTGCTAACATGTTATAACTGAATGGTGTATTCGATTACGTTAGTAGCAAAGTCGATTAAAATGCGTCTGATATGTCTCTAACTATAAATTGATGCTGTTTTGAATTCTGTAAGAACTTTTGTGATTCTAACACTTTCATATTTTTTACAGAAAGCTGTGCGATCTTACAGAGGAGGGAAAAGCTCCAAGAATCAAGATTGACCGAGGTGATCAAGGATTCTGAGATTTGTTGAGGAGCAAGACTACCTGTGATTCAAACATTTGATCAATTTGCACATTTGGGTGTTTACTGTGTGATCAAGATTTACAATCTTTTGAAGATTGGTTTGGTTTCCCTGTTGTGATTACAGAAAGAAGAACAATAGTGTTCTTAACTTTGAGGGTGCCTCAAAGGGTTAGACAATAGAAGAGGGTGTTATTGCTGCTGGTCTTGTTGTTTACTGCCTATATTAGATTAGAGGGTTAGAGAGGTGTTTTATATTTTGGACATGAGGTCTCTATAAAAACCTTGTTGTAAAAACTATGATCTTTATAGTGCATTTGCTTCCTGTGGTTGGAAGGACACTAGATGTAGGCTTGGCCAAACCAATATAAAAACACATCGTTTGAATTTTCTGATCTCTACTCTCTTTTATTCATTCGATTAAGTTCCTTGCATATTCGATTAAGTTTCCGCTACATTGCAAATCATTTACCCTATGATTTAAGAAAAGTGTAAAGGCATCACATTCTGTGCAAAAGATTTTAAAAGCTTTTGTTTTTACACTTCAAAATTCACCTCCGCTCTTGGTATGAGAAATTGAGTCATTCTATTTTAACAGTCCCAAAAGCAAAAGAAGCAAAGAAAAGAAAGAAAAAAGGTTTTCAAGGAAGAAGAAAGCTTATATTGCTTGGGAAGAAAATGACTCTAGCTCATCAAGTTGAAGTGAGTCAGATGAGGAAGCAAATTTGTGTTTAATGGCTGACCTTAATGACATTGCAAGTCAAGTAAGTGATTCTAGCTTTGAAACTAGTGAAATTTACTTAAAGAAAAAGGCATTTCTTGAGTTGTTAAAGGAATCTGAAAAATTGGATACTGCACATGAGGAATTGAAAATTGAATTTCGTGATTTACAACTTAAATATGAAAAGGAATTAGATTAATAAGTAATTATAAGAAATAAAATTAGTAATTTGGAATTGAAAGAGTCTGAATCTAATGTTGTTATAAATCCTATTGAATGCTTGTCTTGTAAGAGTCGTATGTTTGACATAGATATCCTTGAAAACTTACTTTCTAAAGCATCTAAATTTGCTTCCTATGTAAAAAGTAATGTTAGGAAAAACATTTTTAAAAACAAAAATGTGCATCAACATAAGAAAGATCAAACTAAAAGAACACGTAGAGTTTGGGTTGAAAAAGGTACAATTATAAGACCAAACTGCATAGTGTTTGCTGCTTCTATTGTATGAATCATGGTCACACCTCTAATATTGTATGAATCAAATGGAAAATATGTTTGTGTTAAACTTGTGAAAGGATTTTTCATTAAATATACTAACCCCAAGGACCCATAATGAGATTGGGGACCTAAATTCTTGCTTAACTTGTTTTGTAGGAACCTTCAAAGTTAAAGAAGTCATTGTGGTACCTTGATAGTGGATGTTCAAGACACATGACGGGTGACAACAAAATGTTCATAAGTTTTGAGAAGAAGAAGCAAGGATTAGTTACCTATGGAGATAACAACAAAGGAAGAATCATAGGAACCACAAACATTGGAGGAGGAAGTACCTTAACAATCAAAGATGTGCTATATGTTGAAGGACTAAAGCACAACCTCCTAAGCATAAGTCAATTATGCGATAAAGGTCTTAAGGTAACCTTTGAAAGTAAATGTACTGTTTATTTTAAATATTCATCTGACATTGCATTACAAGGTGTTAGACACAACAATATATATTTGATTGACATTGAAAGTGCATATAGTCCTAGTAACATGTTTAGTTGCAAAAGAAGAAAATCCTTGGCTATGGCATAAAATGGTTGTACACATGCATATGCAACATTTGAATAAATTGATTTCAAAAGATCTTGTGATTGGTTTGCCTAAATTGAAATTTGAAAAGGATAAACTATGTGCAGCTTGTCAAAAAGGAAAACAAACTAAATCTTCCTTTATATCTAAAAGCATGATGTCTACATTAAAACCTTTAGAACTATTGCATATGGACTTGTTTGGTCCTTGTAGAATTAAAACTTTTGGTGGAAACTACTATGCCCTTCTAATTGTGGATTATTACACTAGATATAATTGAACTTTCTTTCTAACCTTGAAAAGTGAAGCTTTTAAAGGTTTCAAGACTTTTGCAAAAAGGGTTCAAAATGAAAAAGATTTGAAAATCAAGATTATAAGAAGTGATCATGGTGGAGAATTTCAAAATGAGTCTTCTGAAAAATTTTGTGATAAAAATGGTATATCTCATAACTTTTCTGCTCCTGAACTCCCCAACAAAATGAGGTTCTATGGTTGGTTTAAAAGAAAAAAGAAAAAAAGAAAAAAAAGGGACTAAGGCTTTTGTTACGGTGGACGTCATATTTAGTAAATCACTATTCATAATTTATTTATTTTGTATTGGATGTCCTTTGTTTTCTTAGCGGGCGTTTTGTGATTACTAATGTCATTGCTTTACGTCAACTTGTTTGTGGTTGGACCTTATATTCGCGAGAAGTGCACGTCGAAGCCACAAAGAGTTGACGTGTTGACAAATACAACGTCAATTAGTAAAAGTGTTCGACGTTTTGTGGTTGGTTTTAAAGAAAAAAGAAAAATTAATAAAAAAGGGATTGAGGCTTTGGTCAATAAAATGTCATATGTGGATGGGAGGGAAGCAAATCAGTATTTAGTAATTTATTTATTTTGTATTGATGTCAAGTGTTTCCTTCAGTGACGTTATGTGATTACTAAGGTCACTATTTTACGTCGATCTAGTTTATGGTTGACCTTATTTTGATTTTAGACGGCGGGTTTGAAATCCAAACGACGTGGAACAAATGAATTTATTTACAACAATACCATCGATCATAGTTAACGTGGGCTTTTCTATAATTGGACGTTGAACGCGTGACGTTATACGCGATTTTTGTACTAGTGTTTATGTAGATGATATAATTTTTGGCTCAATTGATAATTCCTTATGTGAAGGATTTGCTAACATAATGCAAGGGGAATTTGAAATCTCTATGATGGGTGAATTAACATTTTTCTTAGGCTTATAGATAAAACAAATGAATGGGGAAACCTTTATTTCCTAAACTAAATACTGTAGAGAAGTCCTTAAGAAACTTGGAATGGATACTTCTAAAGAAGCCGACATTCCTATGGGCACTCCATGTTATTTAGAAAAAAGATGAATTTGGGGTATAAGTCAATCAAACTATGTTTAGAGGTATGATAAGATCTTTGCTCTATCTTACAGCCAGTAGACGTAATATAATGCATAGTGTGTGTATGTGTTAGGTATCAAGTCAATCTTAAAGAATCTCACCTCATAGCTGTTAAGAGAATTCTGAAATACCTTAAAGGCACTACTTCTTTTGGATTATGGTATCCTTATGATGCAACACCTAACTTAATAGGATATTCAAATACTGATTATGGAGGATGTAAAATTGATAGGAAAATCACTAGTGGAACCTACCACTTCCTAGGTTGTTCCTTAGTCTTTTGGCGCTCAAAGAAATAAGTGTGCGTAGCCTTGTATACCACTGAAGCAGAATACATAGCTGCTGGAAATTGTTATGCCCAAATACTTTGGATGAAACAACAACTAGAAGACTTTGATATCTTCCTTGATCTCATTCCTTTAAAATGTGACAACACAAGTGCAATAAACTTAACTAAGAACCCCATAATGCATTCTAGAACCAAACACATTGAAATTAGACATCACTTCTTAAGAGATCACATTCAAAAAGGTGATTGTACCATATAATACATTCAACCTCCTCATTATCCTCCAACTCCTCATCTCTAAAACTTCATTGTAATTTTGTTCAAGCTTTGAATCTATATTTTCTTGTAATTTTTATTTTATGATGTACTTGCCTTTTATTTTATGAAATTTAAAGTTTTCTTATCTTTGGATTGCATCTTTATGTTACCAATAAGGAGCATTGGTATCTTGAAGAAAATGAAGTTTTGATGATGTTAAAAGATGAAGAATTGAAGACTCTTGTTGTATTTACATTAAAAGCAATTTTGTAGAAATAACTGTATAGGAATAATTTATTGAGGTAAGATCGCTTAGAAGTTTTCCATTTTAGAGAAACCTTTCGCAAATAATCGATTATTTCGTGTAATAATCGATAATCATGAGCCAAAGTAGAAAGAGATTGCTCGCTCAAATAATCGCTTGTCCAGGTCACGCAAATAATCAATTATCTCTCAAGATAATCGATTATCACTTTTTGAAAACCCCATAACGGACACAAATAATCGATTATCACTTATAATAAGCGATCATCACTGGCGATTGGGAGATATCTTTTCAGTTTTTGACCTTGCACTAGGCTTATAAATAGAGGACTTCACAGCTCTTAAAAAGTAACTTTTCATTTGAGAGTATTAGAGCTGTGTGCCTAAGGGAAGCTCTATGTGAGTGAAAAGTTTAACTAAGTCATTTGAGAATACAAAAATAGTCTGAGGAAGTCCTCAAGTGTCAGTGTTGCTCAAATCACGTCTTGTGAAAAGGAGAAGCTTGCGCTTAGTGTATCTAAGGTCGAAGCGGTTCTCTACAAGTTGATTGAGCAGGTTCATCTATAATCTTTTTTTGATCTAATTGTAATCTATGAACAATATTTTAGTGAAAAAGGTTAATCACTGTTTATAGTGATTAATGCCTAGACATAGAATCTTTTGATTCGAACCAGGATAAAACATCTTGTGTGATTTTCTCTATCTCTGGACCTTTTAATTTACCAACTATTTTTAAACGTCCTAAAAGAAAATCACGATTTTTAAAAGAACCAATTCACCCCTCCCTTCTTGGCTTTTGACCGTTACACGTTCTTTAAACATTTTGTTGCGCGGTATCGGTTGTACCAACACTTTATGTTGTTGAGGGGGAACAAATTTTGAGGGGGAGTCTCCTATCTTTAAAGTTTAAATTTTTCTTACTTTAAAATCTTTTTGTTTATGATAAAAAGGGGGAGAAACATTATAATAAGAGTTATTATTGCTTAAAGCTACTAACATCGTTATGTTTGTTGTAAGTTTAAAACTATGCATATAAACATAAAGACTTTTCATCAAAGAGATTTTTTATCATTATCTAAAAAAGGCAGATTGTTACCATTGAGGAGCATTGATGTCTTGAAGTAATTTTGATGATGATTTTTGAAGACTTGAAAAATCTTTATTATCAATGTTAAAAGCATTCTTTGTAGAAATCATTGTATAGGAATCTCTTTGCATCTGTAAAAGCACTTCGAAGTTTCATGTCTAGTAATTCCTTACGTCAATAATCGATTATCCAAGGGAATAATCGATTATCATAGGGGCTAATCGATTATCACTGTTTGGTTTTATATTATCCAGGGTGTGGCAATAATCGATCATCACTAAGCATAATCGATTATCACATTTTCTAAAACCCCATAACGGCCTCAGATAAATTATTTTCACTTATGGTAATCGATTATCACTATCAATTAAAAGCAGGTTTTTCAGTTTCTGACCCTAGCCTATATACACCTTTCCTAAACCTTTAATAAAAAAACTAAGCCTTTTGAGAATACAAATTTGTTCTAAGGAAGTTTTCAAGCTTTAGATTGAGTTCAATCAATTTTTGTGAAAAGGAGAAGCTTGTGTTTAGTGTGTCTAAGGTCCGAGCGCTTCTCTTCAAGTTCATTTAGCTAGGTACTTTCCATCGTGTGTTGAAGGAAGGTGTTTTCTATTTCTAAATCTTTGCATTACTTTGTTTGTAATCTGATATTAATTTTTAGTGAAAAAGGTTAATCACTCTTTATAGTGATTAACGACTAGACATAGAATCTGTTGATTCGAACTAGGATAAAATCCTTTGTATGATTTTCTTCAACTCTATAACTCTTGCTTATAAACTATTCGATAAAAGTTGCAAAAGAAAATCATACTTTTTAAAACAACCAATTCACCCCTCCCCTCTTGGTTTTTTACTATATTCACGCTCTTTAAACGTTTCGTTGCGCGACACCAATCTCATTATTTTCTCCTTTTAGCATCAACAGCCATAAAACGCTTCGTTGCACTAAAGCTGATTGTTCTAAAATGACATGTTTCATACTTAGAGCACCAACCTTGCAATGTTGACCAATTTCAACCCCTTTGACCAAGGGCTGATATTCAAATAAGAAAAAGGAACAAGGGTCAGAGTGCAATTAATGAAAGAAGAAACCTATCTAAGAGCGAAAACTAATTTTTAAAACTAATTTTTCTCTTTTGAAAAAAGGGCATTTTATTAATTCTAAAAATCCATTTAAAAACACCTTTTTTAACTACATTTTTACAAAACTATGGATTTAAAGGAAAAACTTAAAATTGTTATAATTCTAGAAACTTAAGAACTATAATGAATTAAAACAGACTTCTGAACACAGAAAAAGATGGAAAACTTGGGAGTTATCAAAGGAAAAATACAAGCCTATGAAATCCTACACTACTAAAGGCAAAATACAAGTCATGAAACATGTTATACTCTTTTTTTACAAAGCTATAAAGAGCCAATAAATGAAATGGTTTCCTTTAGCCAAACATCTTGTCATCCTTTTATTCTCTTCATCCTTTGCCCTATATATGATCACATCACATAGTTCAATCCACTTTGGGGCCTAGCAATTGTTATCCTTGGCTCCTCTCTTATCACGACCCTTAACATAAGTAAATCCATTTTTTGTCTATATTCCTCTACACTCATGTTCTGTTGTTGGAGGCTGTGGAGCTTGTCAATTAACTCCCTATATATCATAGTAAGAAGGTCCATGTCTTCTCCTTAGGGCTAACCTAAGCTCATCCCAATATCTTATTTAGGGTTGATGATGTATTCTTAGGTCCTTAACCAAGGTAATCCACAAATAGATTACACGGCCTTGAAAGCTTAATCTAGACATGTGAACTCTTCTTTCCTCACTTATATGGTGATACTCAAACACTTTTTCAACCTTCATCTCTCAATCTAAGTATTCTTCTATGTCATCCTTTCCATGGAAGGGGGGAAGGTATGTCTATGGGATCTCCTAGGTAGGGATTGGTAGAAGTCCTCATTGCAGTGACTACGGTAAAGCTTATGTCGACTAGGAGAGGAGGATGTTTCTCTAGTGTACCTTCTTTTTCTATGTGAGGATTCTTCTTCTTGTTTTCCCATGTTTTGGCTCACCATGAATTGGGCAAACATATATGTCAACTAAATTATCTCTCTCTTTTGTTGTTGGAGTTCATCTATAAGATGCATGCCCTCTTGGTTATCCATCACACTACCATGTACACTAGAATGATGTGAATGGTCACTCATGTTGTGAAGTAAAAGTAGTTTGCAAAGGTTTTCAAAAGAACTTCACAATTATGAATGAAAAAGGTTTTCACAAATGATTTTCTTCTTTTTGGTGGAGGATTTCTGGAAAGAAACAAGGTGTAAAGGTGTTCCAAGTAGCTCCCAAGAAGGAGAGGTGAGTTACAATGGACAAGCTTAGAAACCAAGTCCTTCCTAGACAAAATTTCCTTATATTACCTTTACCTAAGCTTTTAGGTAAAAATCTTCCAAAACACTTTATCAAATGCAAATGTAAGAGTGGTCCTAAGCTAAAGAAAGGTTTATCTAAGATTATACAAACACAACTATATAGCATAGAGATTTAAAAAAAAGGAAACAAAGCAAAGAATAAAAGGAATGTAAATAGAATGTAAATATGTTAAACGGTCTTATGTGAAAGTGCAAGTGAAAATTTGGAGCCCCTTGACAGACTTGCATTTTTAAAGGTGGAATTAATACTATTACAATAATTTAGCTATGGAGATGAGACTGTACCAATGACATTTTCCCAAGACACAAAGCAAAGAAATAAATGAAACAAAATTACAAATCAAGAAAACTAAACAACACAAAGGTTTCATGATATTGAAGCAACAAAAGCAATGAGTAAACATCATTTTCTTCTTCCTTCTCAATTGTTTGTCATCTCCTTGTGTTTCCCTCCCAAATTCTTCTTTATATTCTCTCTTTTCGAAGCCAAAAGGAATCCCTCTATCTTCCTTCAAACTTTAAGATGCAACCTTCAATGATATTCAAACTCCAAAAAAGGAAGCACAAACCCAAGATGTTTCAAGCCCTCTAAAGGCCAAGAAAGAAAGAAAAAAAAGCACGATTTGAAAGGTTAGCTCAAAGGGAATAGAAATGGACAAGACGTAAAGATGGTCAAGAAAAGACAATATAAAAATAAGGCATAAAAACATGTAGGCACTAAAATGGAAATTCGTAAGAATGGTGCTAGAATAGATGAAAGAAACCAAAACAAACTAAGAGTAAAAATATGTGATGATCTTAGCCAAGGAGAAAGAAGCTTACGATAATAAAAAAGGGTTCATAAACAAGACCAAATTTCAAGATCAAAATGGGTTTCTAGTTGTTGTTGTTACTTTTCTTGTATCTCTTTTGTCTTTACTTCTTTTTGTCCTTTTTCTTTTCTTCTTTTCTTTAACTTTTGTATAGGGGAATAAACTTTTTTTCTTATATCAACTAGACACAACAATAACCAACATAATATTTTTTTCACTTTCATACCCATTATCAAAGGCTAAGACAATACAAAATTCATACTAAATCCTAAGCAATCGAGTATAATTTGACAATTACAAAGAAGACTCTATGGAATCCTAACTCTAAGAACTTGTTTAGAAACTAAAAACAAGTGTGAATCAGGCCAACGTACCCACACGTAAAACCCATAATTGACACAACATAAGAACATGAAATTCGGTTTTCAAACTTTGGTGTTTTGTAAAATGAAAATAAAATGGTAAAACGAGAAAGTAATGACATTTTGGATTCAACAAGACTTTAGATAAAACAATAAGATCATAAAATCAAAGAAAAAGTCTCAAAAACATAACCCATACCCATGAAAAATAGAGAAAAATTGTGCAAATATTCATATGGAAAATGGAAATCCTAAAACACAAACATGGATGATTCAAAAAGAATAAGTAGTTTGAATAAAATTTAAAAACACATGAACAAATATATGAATCAAAACACAACATAAGATATGTAGGAATAGACAAGACAACACGAAATGGGTAAAGACATACAAAAAAATGGGTAAGAACCAAAAAACATGTATTTCTTATAGACCTCCACTAAAAGTAACCTTAGCTTTAGATACTAATTGACGGAGGCTCCTTCAATGAAATTGATGAAGATCCCTTGATGAAGATGATCAAGGTGTAGAAGCATGAAGAAGAAGAGATGAAGTGGCTTGATGAATGGGTAAGTGATGCATCTTTGAAGGAGGTTGGGCCAACCTTGAAGGAAAAGATAGAAGAACTTAGAAAATTGAGAATTGCAATTTTGGCAAAGTTTCAGTAATGTCATTCAAGTTCTAAATCTTATAAAGGAAGGAGCTCTCCTTTTATAGAAGAAGAAGAACCCTCTAGAAAGAAAATAGTATATGCACTTGAAAATAACTTAGAAGCTTCCTTATCCAAGGGGAGGGGAGGGGTTGAATGAAAGCCTCTCCTTTCAACCAACTCCTAACAAATGTCCAAGGGAGATGCATGGGAGCCTTTCCCTTAAGTGACCGACCAAGGGGGGTGTCCCTTCTCCATTCCAAGTTTAAAGGCTCTTTAAGGCCCAAATCAAGCCCAATTAGGCATTAAACAAAGTCCAAGGCCCAAAAGGTGGCACGAATCTCCTCTAATTTGCGCAAAGCTACTTAACAAAACTAAACAATGTTATTGGCCCAAATACAAGGCCTAAAAGAGAGTTATATTACATATTTACAAAGTTATTTAAGAGAAAGGAAAAGCTTAGTAATTGATGCTCCACAAAAGTAGAGTTTCTGGAGCTTCATCTTTCTCTTCCATGCTCTTTGTCATTACTCTTATGAGTGGTTCAATATGTCCTTTAGATAATTCTCCTCAAATTGCCTCATCTGTCGTCTACTTCGACACTTAGGAGTTCGAAAAATCATTCACTGAGTGAAGAAAGAGGTTGAAAAGCATAAAGAATGAAGAGATTTGTTTAAAGAAAGATACTAGAAATAGGAAAGACAAAGAGATGAACCCACTTTCATCGAGAATGATGACCTTCAGGAGAGTTCTTCTTCGGAAAGGCGGTGGTGAGTGATGGAATTGGAAGAAGAAGAAGGAGCAACATCAAAAATTCCCTTTAATTCAGACTTCAACAAAAAATTTTCCAATTTTCTTTTTTAAAAATGTTAAATTTCACGTCATTGAGCTACGTCATTTAAAAATTACACAACATGCAATGTCTGTTTTTTAACGTTGTTCAACAAATTTAATGACAAAAGTTATATTACTTTAATTTTTCAAAATTAAAGACTCAATTGAGACAAAAGTTACATTGCTAATTTTTCAAAATTAAAGACTTAATTGAAACAAAAAACTTTCAAGGATCGACCTGCAATTTCCAACAAAAACAAGAAACGTGGATAATGATTAAACCTATTTATTTTATAATTGTATCTTGTTAAGTAAGATGTTACAAATTTTTTAATATAATTTATAACATTATTATTGCAATACGGTTGTAAATATTTCTATTATAATATTTTTATTTTAAATAAAATAAAAAAAATACTAAATTAAATATTTAAATTATATTGCTTTAAAATCATAAATTATTTTTTATTTTGTTGCTTCTGCTATATAAAGTTTAAATTTAATATTTTTAATGAATTATTTTAAATTATTTTTTCATAATTTTAATTTTAATTTCATTTTTTTTATTTTTCTTCTCATTTTGATGAAACAAAATATAAAGAGTCAAACATAGCATCAATAATGTTCCAATAAACCTATTTAAAAAAAATAATTCTGCAATAAATATATTTAAATAAATTTTCTTCAAAAAATATTATTTTTTAAAAATCACTTTATTATGCTTGGGTCTCTTAAACACGTAATTGGGAGTTGAGATGCAATATCTGGTAGGTGAAGTCTTTCATAATTCAATCACATCTTTCACGTGATATTTATTCTAAAATATGTGTTGGAACAATTTTTCCTTTATTATGTTTTAAAAAAATATTGTTAAGAAAGATTTATAGAGAGCAAAAACGTCTAACAACTTTTGTTTGAAAATTTAATCAACAAACATAACTTAAACTGTATTTACGATTGATAAAAACAGTGTTGAACGATGTAAACAAATGATCTATATTTAGCCAGAATAATAATTTATAAAACTCACAAGTGTGTAATAAAATTGCGTTATAACATTTCAAACTATTTAAAACAAAATTATTATTAAATGTTGTATCTTGTAAATGTTATGTTACTTAAAAGAACAAACGCATAATACACAAAAACATGTATCATCACTCTATAGTTTATAATATTAGATATATGTACAATTTGTACTTCTTTTTATATATGTTTTGCTTCTTCTCTATATAATCATGATAATATCAAATTTTATTCAAAAGTTATATACAAATACAAGATCAGAAAAATTTTCTGCAATAAGATCATCGGTCCCACGGACAGCTATTAAAAAGTAGGAAAGCTATAGTAATATTTTTGGTTGTGTAATGACTATTTTTTAATTTAGAACAATGATATGCATATATTTTAATTCTATCTATCTATTATATATTTAAAATTTTTATCTTTGTTTTCTTATCATATAATATTATTTGTAAATTTATCAGTTTTTCTTTCTAAAATATATTTTAAATATCAATGTATGTTTTTGGTATTCAAATACATATTTAAGTAAATAATCACAGAAAATTAAATTGAAAAAAAAAATTAATTGATGTTCTAATGTTTAAGTAAATTTTTTAAAAGATTTTAAAGGACGATTAAGTAAATTTTTTAACATGAATTCAAATTCCGAGGAGATATTTTTAACATATTGGAGGTGAAGGATGAAAATAAGAAGGTGGTGGGGACTGCTAAAAAGAAGCATTGAACACGCCTATTTAATTCCTTATTTATCTTCTGTCCCACGGATAGCTATAAAAAAACTAGGAAAACTATAGTAACTTAGTTATCGAAAAATAGTAATAAATTATCTTAATAATTTAATAATATAATGTTTTATGACAAAAAATAAAATAAAAATAATTAAAATATTATTATTTTTTTGTTGTGTAGCGATTATTTTTTAATTTAGAACAATGATATGAGATATTTTAATTTTATCTATCTATTATATATTTAAATTTTTTATCTTTTTTTCTTATCATATTATATTATTTGTAAATTAATCAGTTTTTCTTTATAAAATATATTTTAAATATCAACGTATGTTTTTGGTATTCATAAATATATTTTGGAAAATGATACTTGAACAACCTCTTTTGACAACATTTAGACACGGGACAGGTGTCTAAATAGGAGTGGTCCACGTGGAAAATCAAAATAAAAATGAAATCTGACGTGGAAAGGGGGTGGGCAGGGTTTTCAAGATGTGCGTTTCAAATTTGAAATTCATTTTGGAAGAATTGTAGAGAGAGAAGCGCGAAGGTTGAGAGGGAGAGTGTGACCTAGAGAGAGAGGCCGAGAGAGTTGGAGAAAGGGAGTTCGAGAGAGAGAGGTTCGACGGAGTGCTTGCCGGAGTGCCGCCGGACAACGTTGAAGGCCGTGTCGGAGCTATTCAAGCCCTCCAGCCGGTACCGATTCACGGCCGCCGCAGCTCCGACGTTGGCCAACGAAGCAAAGACGGGATCGTGTTTCGTCCGGCCCAGCGAAGTAGGGGCGCGTTCAAGGTCTCGCTTCGTCCCACCTGCTTCCGTCCCTGTGCCGGAGTGCCGCCGGAGCATCGCCGGAGTGTCGACTGTTCGGTGGACGAAAAAGAGGGGTTTTCCGGGTTGTTAGTCCCACCCACACATTTTTCTTCGTCTTTGTTCCAACTGGCACACCTCTCATGTCTTGTAGCTCATTTCATCTATTTCTGAGTAAATTGGAAACAATTATTTAGGAATTAATTAACAAATTCGTGGCACACAAAGCACAATTGGTAACGATGCAGGTGCTGGACCAAAACTGGTACCAAAGGCTGAATAAGTGGGTACTTGGGTGTAACTTTTTGCACAGAAAGGCCAGCTTGGTCCACCACACTCATTTTGGAGTGCCTCATGTCTTGTAGCTCATTTCATCTATTTCTGAGTAATTTGGAAACAATTATTTAGGAATTAATTAACAAATTCGTGGCACAAAAAGCACAATTGGTAACGCTGCAGGTGCTGGACCAGAACTGGTACCAAAGGTTGAATAAGTGGGTACTTGGGTGTAACTTTTTGCACAGAAAGGCCATCTTGGTCCACCACACTCATTTTGGAGTGCCTCATGTCTTGTAGCTCATTTCATCTATTTCTGAGTAATTTGGAAACAATTATTTAGGAATTAATTAACAAATTCGTGGCACACAAAGCACAATTCGTAACGCTGTAGGTGTTGGACCAGAACTGGTACCAAAGGCTGAATAAGTGGGTACTTGGGTGTAACTTTTTGCACAGAAAGGCCATCTTGGTCCACCACACTCATTTTGGAGTGCCTCATGTCTTGTAGCTCATTTCATCTATTTCTGAGTAATTTGGAAACAATTATTTAGGAATTAATTAACAAATTCGTGGCACACAAAGCACAATTGGTAACGCTGCGGGTGCTGGACCAGAACTGGTACCAAAGGCTGAATAAGTGGGTACTTGGGTGTAACTTTTTGCACAGAAGGGCCATCTTGGTCCACCACACTCATTTTGGAGTGCCTCATGTCTTGTAGCTCATTTCATCTATTTCTGAGTAATTTGGAAACAATTATTTAGGAATTAATTAACAAATTCGTGGCACACAAAGCACAATTGGTAACGCTGCAGGTGCAGGAACAGAACTGGTACCAAAGGCTAAATAAGTGTGTACTTGGGTATAACTTTTTGCACATAAAGGCCAACTAGGTAATTGGGTAAAAGGTTTTGCACATGAAAGTCAATTAAGTACAACAAACTGAATTTCAACTGCCAAATATATTTCTCAATAATTTGTGAAATCAAATTTGATGTCCAACCAATACATAAATATGAAAAGTAACAAGTTTTCTTTCATCAATAATCTCCAACATTCGACAAAATGCCTAAATCTTCCAGCACTTGATTCCTCCGCACGTTGTCCACATCCAAAATCCATTGACAAACATATTGCTTCCTAACTTGTTGTAGTTCTTCCTGCAAAGACAGTAATGCACAAAACATGAATCAAATGCAACATTCGTATGAAAGATGCAGAACATATAAATTTTTACAGCTTACAGTTGTGTAACTGGGCATTGTGTTTCTTTCATATTTCTCAATGTCATCCCACAACTCCATAATTTTCAAAACAATTACTCCACAATCAAATCTACAACAAAACAAGTCCAACAACGCAAGTATGATATTTAACATATGAATTATACAATAAAATATTATATTTACAAAAATCAACATTACAAACATACTTGTTTGGTTGGATTAGAGTATGCAAGTGTTGTACCTCCAATGATGGTTTCTTGTCTTCCGAACAATTCAACAAATGTCCAAAAAGCAATGCAAGATTATGTGCCTGAAAAACAACACACTCCCCTAATAAATTTGTAATTACAAAGTAAACATCAATTACTACACATACAATGACATTGTCAATCTTTTGGCGTTCTTTTCTTTTGTGCCCAAAAGAGTCCAGGGCAAACATTTGCAGTGATGGAATCTTCACAGCGTAGCACCACCAATGCCCGTCATGGATAATTGGGACAAACAACTACAACAAATAAAATATCACACCATAAAGTACGAATAACCATAAACATATTGTCGAAATTAATTAAATGAAATGTAATTGCACTAACAAATTCGGCATTAACAATGTCATCAAATCCGATGATATTAGACTGGAAGTAGTGACAGTAGTCATTCAATGTCCAAACTTTGCGATT
This sequence comes from Vigna umbellata, assembly GCF_029865625.1. NCBI lineage: Eukaryota > Viridiplantae > Streptophyta > Magnoliopsida > Fabales > Fabaceae > Vigna > Vigna umbellata. Next base: position 60,618,801 of record NC_142165.1, on the reverse strand, counting down.
ACTCTTTCTCTTTCTTGAGTCAATTAAAACATGGGTCTGCAAGGAAGTCACATAGTTAGCTTTCATTCTCATGTTAATAGAATATTAAGAGCATAAAATATCTACTATTTTAACCAACCGCATATAATGGACTAAAACATATCCTTTTCACTAGTCCAGTGCTCCTTCTTTCAAAGAACATGAACACGGATGTGCCAAACAAAATCCCCTACACAACCAAGAACTTCTTAATACTATACAATTCAACCGACATATAAACTAAATCATAAATTAACACACCAAATTTCATTATTACCATGTTGCCAAGCTGCATCCTAGGTCCAAAAGAATAACACTCTTGGGTTCCAAATGTTTGACCGCAAATTTCAGAAACAACCCTAAAAAAAAATATCACATAAGTCAACATGTTTCATCATCACACTATTAATAAATATAATTTAAAAATTGTCAAATTATCAAATTCATTACCTCTAAGGAAGCTTAAACGGAATAACCAAGTTGTACAAGTATTTTGGATTTACATTCAATAAATTATCATCCTCATTATCATCATATTGTGCCACAGTGCATACAAGAGGTGTAACATCCATAACGTCCTCAACGTCCTCCTTCTCTTCTTCGAAACAACCACCCACATCACTATACCTCACTATTTCAAAACATTGGCCTTCCCCATCTGCCCCACCATCAACATGACCATCATCTGCTTTACCATCATCCCCTTCTTCATCATCACCTTCAACTTCATCACGTTCAACATCAACACCACATGTACCACCATTTTTAAAAAAAGAAGGTTGCTCTGTTTCTTTCTTCCCAACACCTACCATTGTAGCCAAAGTTCTTAAATCTTTATTCATTGCAACCATTTTTCTTTGGTTGTCTTCAATTTTCTTCATCACCACTTGTTCCCAACTCAACCCTAACTCATGTCCATCATCTTCCGGTATTGGCCCTTGTTCCAAATGAAGGGCCGCACGAACGATTGAGTTTCGACGATCCTCCTCCCGCAAAAACCACTCCCAACATATCTATAAACATCCATATATAAGTAATCATTAAATAACAAAAAACACAATTCATGTACTACCTATTAAAAATGTAAATAAAAATAAGAACTAACTTACCTCTTTCCGTTTAAACAAGTCCTCTATTTTGTTAGACCTTAACTTAAGCGAAGGCCAATTTATTACTCGCGGGAAGACAATGTGATGTGCACCGTCCGCTAAACCCAAACGTTCAACCGCCCATAGCTAAAAAACAAATATTAACCAAAACGAAAATCATATAATAAACAAATTACGGCCACATGAAACGTAATAAAATTTTAAAATTGTTACCTGCAACACTGCAACATTCCCACTGAGACCTAGGTCCCTTATGTCACGTTGCCTTATCATCCTTGACGCATTTCCTAAACTATTTACCACAAATGTGTGCACAACTTTTGCCCAATTATATTGGTACAAATTATCGATGTTATCTAATACTGTAAAAGGCATGTTACTAACTGCCTTTGAATGTCTAGGAAAGTAGAAAACAATAAAACAAACTAAAAAATATACAAACGACAAACACAATCAACATCCATGTCATTATTTTGAATTAAGAACTTTATCCTATGTATGACATCTTTTAGAGTGAACGACTTTGATGAAAATTGATGACAAACAACAGCATCAAAGTTATCATCAAAATTTACATCTAAACCACCAACACCCAACCCTAAACCCATGCAAACATCGCCAACTATAAATGGTACCATTGTTTGCTTCAAAACAAAACATTCGTTGCGGCAAACCCAACGTCTAACCATTTCCTTGAACAAAGGACTGCAGAACTCAATTGGATTATTCATATAAAGACACCACTTGAATGGAGTCCCCTCGATACGTGTCCTATCACTTTGGCGTAGTATAGAATTAAGGTCGACTATCGGTTTTGTGTCACTCCATGCCCGCAACCGCAACTACAATTCATTTTCAAACAATAAAACCATCATAACCTCTTTTCAAACAAAAAAACCATCATACCCTCTTTTCAAAGAAAGTTATAAGTTTTGATAATATTAAATCTACTTACATTCTTGTAACCTTCTTCTTTTGTGCAATCCATGACTACCAATCCAACAAAATTACAACAACAATGTAAGATTAACCAAACAACATCTATAAAAATCATGAACACAACAAAATGCAATAGAATTCAATTATATGTCAAATTGTAAAGGATAAACATGAAATGGACAACCACACACACAATATCATTAATTATATCAAAGGACCTTCTAAAATCCCAAGTCATCCAACCACATTTATTTCATCTAATAACTTATCAAATATCTAGATTACAGGTAAAGCACAAAAAGTGAAATTTATTCCATAAATTTTCCCACTTTTTCCGTAAACATTTTCAGTATCGTCAAAGGAATAATGTTTATGTTCTCATGTCCATAGTATCAATCACCACACATTTAATTTATCCAACAAGTCATATTATTACAGCTTACAGACAACGGATCATACATAACCAAAATCATCCACAAACAACATCATGCATATATTATATTAAAGCTTCAATCCACTGGAATAAAAAAAACGAACCTTGAGTGAACACAAGGTGTGCCGATTGGAACAGAGACGAAGAAAAATGTGTGGGTGGGACTAATAACCCGGAAAACCCCTCTTTTTCGTCCACCGAACAGTCGACACTCCGGCGATGCTCCGGCGGCACTCCGGCACAGGGACGGAAGGAGGTGGGACGAAGTGAGACCTTGAACGCGCCCCTACTTCGCTGGGCCGGACGGAACACGATCCCGTCTTCGCTTCGTTGGCCAACGTCGGAGCTGCGGCGGCCGTGAATCGGTACCGGTTGGAGGGCTTGAATAGCTCCGACACGGCCTTCAACGTTGTCCGGCGACACTCCGGCAAGCACTCCATCAAACCTCTCTCTCTCGAACTCCCTTTCTCCAACTCTCTCGGCCTCTCTCTCTAGGTCACACTCTCCCTCTCAACCTTCGCGCTTCTCTCTCTACAATTCTTCCAAAATGAATTTCAAATTTGAAACGCACATCTTGAACACCCTGCCCATCCCCTTTCCACGTCAAATTTCATTTTCATTTTGATTTTCCACGTGGACCACTCCCATTTAGACACATGTCCCGTGTCTAAATGTTGTCAAAAGAGGTTGTTAAAGTATCATTTTCCATATATTTTTTTACTTTATCTGGACGAAGGATATCATTCTGAAGAAATGTTTCTTTAGTTTTAGGTTGTGAATTAAGTAACTATTTTATTTTTCATTACATAAATATAGGCCGACAAAAGAATCTTTCTATAAACACGAGTTTTGCGCATGAGTTGATAAATCAACACTTCTGGATGATAACGTCAAGCTCGACGATTTCCGCATTAAATTGCACTTATCATATCGACAACCAACCTACCATATATATATAGAAAGCACGTCTCTCAGCTCCTATTTCACCTTCACCTTCTTCACTGTTATTGCTCTTTTATTTTCATTGTGATAAGAGAAAGTGAAACAGTGAAACACAACATTAAACTCCAGTCTACTATAAATTAAACACTTAGCACTTCCATATAAACAACAAACCATTCACAAAAATGAAGTATCTAAGCTCCTATTTCACCTTTGCTACCGTCATTGCTTTTTTATTTTCATTTGAACCTCCTTCACTTGATACTCGTGAAAAGTTTGTTCGATGTCTTTACAACTATCCCCATATCTCCAACTCAATCCCCGATGTTGTTTACACACAAACCAACTCTTCATACTCCTCTATACTGGACATGGCCATTCGAAATTATAGGTTCTCCAATTTAAGCTCAAAACCCCAAGTCATTGTCACGCCACTCCACGTTTCCCACATTCAAGCCACCATAATGTGCTCCCAACGCCATGGCTTGCAGATTCGAACCCGAAGTGGAGGCCATGATTACGAGGGTCTCTCGTTCGTTGCCCAGGTTCCCTTTGTCCTCATTGATATCTTCAACCTTCGAAATATCACAGTTGACGTAGAAAACCAAACTGCATGGGTTCAAGCTGGGGCAAATCTTGGTGAACTTTACTACACCATTAGCCAGAATAGCAAAACACTAGGTTTCCCAGCGGGTGTGTGTGCCACTGTAGGCACTGGTGGCCACTTCAGCGGTGGTGGTTATGGATCCTTGATGCGTAAGTACGGTCTTGCCGCAGATAATATCATTGATGCTCACATAATAGACGTGAATGGTAATCTTCTTGACAGAAAAGCCATGGGTGAGGATCTGTTTTGGGCCATTAGAGGAGGTGGTGGAGCAAGCTTTGGAGTCATCGTGGCTTGGAAGATAAAGCTAGTCCCAGTTCCATCAACTGTGACAGTGTTCAATGTTGCAAGGACATTGGAAGAGAATGCAACCGAGATCATTCAAAAGTGGCAGCTTGTGGCCAATAAAATGGACGAGCGCATATTCATTAGGGTGGACGTGAAAAAGGTAAATTCAGTTGAAGATGGAAAGCAAACAATACAAGCAAATTTTGTGTCCATGTTTCAAGGAGGTGTAGAAGAACTTATTCCATTGATGCAAAAGAGTTTACCGGAGTTGGGTTTGGACAGAAAAGACTGTACTGAGACTAGTTGGATTGGTTCAGTTGTTTTCGCGAATGCTGTGTTGCTTGGATCTAAAATGAATGAAGAGCCTGAAGTTTTGCTGAACAGAAGTCGATTTCGTCCAGGAATAAACAAAGCAAAATCTGATTATGTTAGGAAACCCATTCCTGTTGATGGATTACAAGGGTTATGGCGTTTGCTGTATGAAGTTCCAGATGGTGAGCTTCAATTCGCCCCTTATGGAGGCAAAATGGATGAGATATCGGAATCTGAAATTGCATTCTCACACAGATCTGGATTCATATTTCATATTCACTATGTGGTCGTTTGGGAAGAGGAAGGGGATGAGGCTGCAGAAAGGTACATGAATTGGATTAGAAAGTTGTACAAATATATGGAACCTTATGTTTCACAGTCTCCGAGAGCTGCATATCTGAATTACAGAGACCTTGACATTGGAGTTAATAACAATGGCTACACAAGCTACGACCAAGCCAGCATTTGGGGTCTCAAGTATTTCGGTAACAATTTCAGAAGATTGGCTGAAGTGAAGACCAAGGTTGATCCTCACAACTTCTTTAGAAACGAACAAAGCATTCCTACCCTATCCGATGAAGAAAGTTAAATTAACTCTAAACCATCTAGTATCTATAATTGGAATGGAATAAAATAAATTATATGCAATATGTACTGTATGTATAAAACATTCTATTATGATATATTTATTTTCTTTCATTATTGTTCTTCAATTTTTGTTGCCATTATTAAATAAAACTAATATTCTCTGTCAAAATATAAACGGATTGAAAAAATTAATTAAAATATAAACTTCTTTATCATTCCTATATGCATATTTGATTACATATATATATATATATATATATATATATATATATATATATATATATATATATATATATATATATATATATATATATATATATATAAAGAATCACATCAATGTTAGTTATAATTAAATTTTAATTATTTAATTCTCATATATGGAATATCTGCTTGATTTATTATGATGCGTTTTCTACTTCACAAAAAGATGTTGAAATACTTTCTTTCCTCAATAAAGTTTTGCTGTAGTTCACCTTCGACGTACAAGATTTGAGAGTAAATAATAGAGTTGATAATGTGTTTAAATGATGGAAGTAATATTAAAAACCTAAAAGTAAAAAGAAAATTTTTGTTAATGAATCTCGTTACTTAAAATTCATATTATCTTATTAAAACTGGTTCTTCTTTGATGATCCTCTGTCATCTTTTTTAGTGTTCTAATCGTTAGGTGATTTATTTTAAGATTAGAAAGTACCTAAGTGATCACTACAACAAGGTCTTTATTCCTATCAAATCAATTATTGTTAAAGAATAAATGAATTTATGCTCTTTTTCTCTATTTTTCATGTTTTTGGATGTATGTGAGCTTAACTCTATCACATGTATCATCTACGTCTTCCATTAGGTTTTCTATTGACCAATGATTTTAACGACGTAACTTGATCATGATTTTGTGTTTGTGGGGGTAGATAGAGTTATTTGATCTTTAGTGTTGTTTTGAGTTCTTTTAGGGTTGTTTGACTTTCTAACTAGTAAGGGAAGCTATTTTTTTTAATGTTTTTTACTATTTTGATATTTTGAAATAGTATACTTAAGTTGAATTAATGAATTGAGTTGCTGCATTTGAGATATTTTGAGTTTGTTGAAGTTCTATTGTGTTGTGATATACTTGCTTGAACTTTTGGTTTGAAAATCTTATGGTTTAGTTTGAGAAAATACTGATGAAACTGCTTGTTAATTGGTACTTGCAAAATGAGTAAATTGATATCCAATATAAGGCTTAAATATGTTTTCCAAACAACCACAATTATAAGGATACCAATTTGGTCAATTGCATAAGACTTGAGTACACGCAGATCAAGAATGAAAGCTACTGGTTTCTGATGTGGAATTGAGGGTTTAGAGTGACAATTAGCAGTCCAAAGTCAGAGAGCCACTGGGCTCCAAGGCATGGAACGACCAGTTTGGGAATTGAGCTGCAAAGTTAGTGGGCTCTTTGTGTTTAGGCACTACAGAACACTATAGGTCATTGAACATTATGAAATCAATGGGCTCTTTGTTTGGGTTGACACTGTTTGTTGGGCGCTGAGCAGTGCTTGGTGGTGTTGAGTGTCACTTCTTCCCTATAAGTCTAGAACCCTTTTTCTCCGTAATTCGTTGGGTGTCCTTTTTCGATTTTGTTTATGCTTTTTGTGTTTTTCTAATTCTTGTTGGTTTGAACTGTTTTATATAGAATCAATGCTTAATTGTGTGGAAATTATGGATGTTTTATGTTTGATGAATATGGTTGTATGTATTGTTAAAGAATGATGTGAAAAGAGTTCCAAGAGAATTTCTTGTGGTTGTTTCAAACAATGTATGTATTGATGTAGGGCTTACATTTCGGGGGTTATCTTGACACTCTAATAACCAACCAATCTTAAGTGGAGAATGATGAGTTATGTGTGAGAAGTAGCAGGAGGTCCTAGTTTATGGTATGGTTCTTTGGCCATAGGTAGTAGACAAACTAACCTTGTGTGGTAGCTTGGGTGAGTAAGTTGTTTCACCACTACAAGTGCATAAATCGCCAAAGTCCTACATCAATACATATATTTAAATGGTAGAGTTTATGTGTATGCTTATATTGTCGCTTGAATTTAGAGTGTAATTGTTGTATTATTGATCTAAAATGCATGTTTATTCTTTTGTAAAAATTAGGTTATCTTTTTATTTGTTTGTATGTTTTATTGTGTTTCTCTTTTATAATAATCATCTTATTGGTGTGAGCATAGAATAATGTTTCAGTGAAACAAGACTAAAAGGTGAGAAAACTTATGTATAGACACTAAAATTAATTTTATGTATATTTGTAATTTTGTAAAACTAATTCCAAACAAATCAGACTATGTATAAATACTCTTAGTTTTTTTAACATCATTATATATAAAGTTAGATATTATGATTATGATTAAATAACTATAATGATATTTTATATATTTTATTTAAATTAATTGTTTTTATTTATTGGATATTTGACGCTTTCGTAATAATGTTAAAACTATTAAAATATAATACATTGAATGCAAAAGTTTAATCACGTTAACAAATTATTGTGAAAAAATTTGAATGAGATGGAAAGGAATTGAGAGAAAGATATGTAAAAGAAAATAATATAAAGATAAAGAGAACATAAAACAAACGGGCTTTCTGAAAATAAATTAAACTGGAATTAAGGAAGACTTGTATCTCTGTGGTGAGGGCCATGCAGTTATCAATACGAAAAAGAAAGAAAGTGAAGGAAACCTGCCTGGTGTATTTATTTTCAACCTCAAATTTCAAGGAATATTAAAAATAAAAAAAAAAATAGCATGCAACTAACACATGCTCAACTACCTTTCACTTGGTATTGCAGGCAGGCATTTCGTAATTTAGTTTTTAAATAGAGTGTATTCAAAATAAAAGATAAAAATAAAAAGTTTGCAAGGAAAGAAATGCCTTCAAAGTGGGAGTGTCAAGGAATAAAATAATATTAACATTGAAAATTATAATTCATCAATCTTTATACTTTCTCTACATTGTTGAGAAGATTTATAGGAGAAACAATATCAAAAAAATTAAATCAATTATTAAAAATTTAAATTGATTTTATTTTATATTTTAAAATTATAATGTAAGATATAATAATTAAATATTTCTGAATATATTTTATAATTATATAAAATAATAATAAATAAAATGTGTTTATCTAATAGTTATAATAATTCCATGTTATTTTAATATAATTTCATGAATTAAATTTTTTTATTTTAAATAATAACAATAATTTTATTTTAACATAATTTATACTAATAATATTTGATTTTAAATTACATTTTAAACACTAAAATAAAATTATAATTTTATAATTTTATTCTTTAAAATATTTTTTTGTTTATTAAACCATTCACATCACTCCTAAATTTTCTTCTAATTTTCTACCATTTTACACTTAATCTAAATAACGTCTAAATGTGAGAATGTGGAATAATGAATTTAAGAAAAACAAAATATAAGAAAAAAGTGGAAGTTGAAAAGTAAATAAAAATATATATTTAATTTCATGGATGTGATAAATTAAAAAAATATTTTAATTAATAAAATTATAAGATTATAATTTTATCCTTGAAATTAAAATTAGTTTAAAATAAAAGTTAATTATTTTCATAAGTTAAAAAATGTGTTATCATTTAAAAAAATTAGCAATATTAATTAAAATAAAAAATAATTAATATAAATTAAGTTAAAATAAAACAGATTCATTAGTTTAAATAATATAAAAAATAATAATTTTAATTAGTAAAAATATTTCAATTTAAAATATGATTGACTAAAATTAATTTAAATTTAATGACTTCTTAAAAATTATGTTTTAATTCATTAAAATAATTTTAAAAAAAAGTATGAAATAAAAATTGATAAAATGAAATAAAATATGATTTTTTAACAAAAATCCAGAAAAAAATCTATTGTCACTCAACCATCCATAATCAGTTGCGGTAAAATATTTGACCCGTGTATTTATATCTAATGGTCATTATTGAATTTTGTCGAAATAAATAAAAACTAAAAATAAAAAAATAATAAAAATATTTTTCATTTCATAAAACATTAATGTGTTTCTATTTGTATAATAATTCCACCTGTCATTTTCTTTAATTTTATTTTTATAATAATATTATATAAATAAATAAATAAATATATAATTAAAAATTATGTGAGTACATCTTTAAAAAATAATAATAGAAAAAAATGAAATAAAAAAATTTAATCTCTCAACCATACCATTATCAGATTACGAATGAAGAGCAAAAAAAAGGTGTTATTTCACAGGCTATAAAGGAACCATACCATTACCAGATTCACTACTATTCCCTCAATTTCTTCCCCAACCAATTATTGAAATTCTCCAAAAAGTTTCGTCAACTTTTTCAAACAGAAAAGTAAGCCTACCACAATACTGTCTTCAAACCTACAAAAATTTCCAACTTTAGACCAGCCCATCGTCTACGGCTTCTTACTCTATCAGATTCATTATCATTCAATTCAGAAAACCTCTATCATACGAATACAACAAATAAGTTTAATCATATTATCTATTCAAAAAGAACAAAATCCAAACTGCCAAAATTTCATCAAATAAATTAATATAATTCAACAAGTAAGATAAATCAATACAATCAAACGAGAAAAATAAAATTTTGTTCCAATTTATATCCTATCTTAGAATCAACTTTCAGTTTTTCTAATTTTTTTTGTTCATTTTCTTTCTATTGTAAAAAAGAAATCTAAAAAATAAAAAACATGCAAAAGTGAAAGAGTGATTATACCATGTCAAATGTGTTTGTCTTCTTTTAAGTTAGTTTTTTCCATAGTACAATCTTGATGTTTACGGATATATCTATTTCACGTTCCTTGCAAGGAATCCTACCGGATTTAAGTTCAAAGAGTCTATGGCCAAATTTTTTTCATATCAAAATAAAAGTTCTTTTCCTTATTTTCTTCTTAATAGGGACAAGTGGCCTTGTTCTACCCGTGTTCCTCTTTCATACCATCAAATGAAGGAAGGTTAATAATGATTTTTCAACCGATATATCCCATCATTAGTGACAATATAAAGATTTAAACGAAAGAAAAAACATGAGCAGGATAGAGTGGCTTAAAAGAAAAGCAAAATTAGATATGAAATATATTGATCGGAATTGATTGTCATTAAGCAGATACTAATAGGTGATTGTCTTACGCTCTACAAATATACGACATTAATGATTAATATTGGATTTGATTACCTAAAATATATTGCATTAATGGTTAATCAATGGGCGTGGTTGTTACAAGCCTTGTAGACAGCTGATGTTCGGATACAATCATCATTTTCTATCCTAATAAAATATAGACCTCTTTATGAAACATATCTGAGCGTCGGAGTGTCTTGTTCAAGTCAACAACCCTTGGAGTGGATCGCGTTCTCGAGGAGGATTGGAGATCAAAAGAGAGCAGAGCAAAGAAGGACGACCGACCCTCGGACCAATTCAACTGAAACATTTTGGCGCCCACCGTGGGGTCGAGCGGCATCCCCATGAAGCCACGAAGAACCAGACGCCCGCTCGGTCTCGACATCGCTACTTCAGATCAACACCGGGCTTTGCAACAAGAGTAAAAAATTCCGTAATAATTCCAAAAGGCATGACTTTTGTTTTTAGAACTTTCAGGAACGTTCAGCCCTACATCCAACCTTGACAGGTTCCAGTTTTCATTATAATTTATAAATTATAATATATTTGTTTAACTCATATTTTTGTGAGTAAAAATATCCTGCATAGGAAGGTAAAGAGCTGTGTTCAACCTTGTGAGGTTTTACCAACTCTTAAATTATAAAATATTATGCACAAGATGGTTCAGAGCTGCGTTCAACCTTGTCAGATTCTACCCACTCTTAAATTTAAATTATAAAATATTATGGACAAGATGGTTCAGAGCTGCGTTCAACCTTGTCAGGTTCTAACCACTCTTAGTTTTAAATTATAAAAATTATATATTATGCACAGGATGGTTCAGAGCTGCGTTCAACCGTTCAACCTTGCAGGTTCTAACCACTCTTAATTTTAATATATAAAAATTATAAAATATTATGCACAGGATGGTTCAGAGCTGCGTTCAACCTTGTCAGGTTCTACCAACTCTTAATTTTAAATTATAAAATATTATCCACAGGATAGTTCAGAGCTTTAAAATATTATGCACAGGATGATTCAGAGCTACGTTCAACCTTATTAGGTTCTAACAACTCTTAATTTTAAATTATAAAATATTATGTGCAGGTCAGACCTCAACTTGGTCAGGTTATAATGGCCACTTGGGGGAAGTCAGAAAAATGACTTCAGAAATCTCCGCTCAACGCAGGAAATCAGAAAAATGACTTCTCCCTCAAGACCGCTCGGGGGAAGTCAGAAAAATGACTTCAGAAATCCCCGCTCAACGTAGGAAGTCAGAAAAAGGACTCCTGCCTCAAGCCGCTCGGGGGAAGTCAGAAAAATGGCTTCAGAAATCCCCGCTCAACGCAGGAAGTCAGAAAAATGACTCCTGCCTCAAGCCGCTCGGGGGAAGTCAGAAAAATGACTTCAGAAATCTCCGCTCAACGCAGGAAGTCAGAAAAATGACTATGCCTCAAGCCGCTTGGGGGGAAGTCAGAAAAATGGTTTTAGAAATCCCCATTGAATGTAGGAAGTTCGAAAAAGAACTCTTATCAATCACTACTCAACAAGTTCAACTTTGTCAGGTTCTAATGCCTTTTCATTATAAAAATAAATATTGAAGCGTTTACTTTATTTAAAAGCATATTTTTTGGAGTGAAAATCTCTTGCAGAGGAAAAAGTTTCAAAGAGAATTCTTAGCATTTTTTGTTCAGTCTAAGGAACAGATCCAAAGAGAACTCCTAGAGTTCGCCGCTCGGTACATAGAGCAATGAAGACTTAAAGCATCGAAGATAGACTCCTTAAATACAAGGTGAGCGACCTCTTTTAAAGCTCATAATAATCCCTACGCACCTCTTTTAATAAAGAGCTTGCTCGGACTTCGGGGACTTATGTACTATATGAAGTATACGGATCGGAATTGATTGTCATTAAGCAAGTACTAATAGGTCAGATTGCCTTCGCTCTACAAATATACAGCATTAATGATTAATTATTGGGTTTGATTACCTAAAATATATTGCACTAATGGTTAATCAATGGACGTAGCTGTCACAAGCCTTATAAGTAGAAAACTGATGACTAGGTACAATCATCCTTTTCTATCCTAATAAAATATAGACCTCTTTATGAAACATATCTGACTTGAGCGTCGGAGTGTCTTCTGCAGGTTAACAACACATTGGAGTGGATCATGTTCTCGGGGAGGATTGAAGATCAAAAGAGAGCAGAGCAAAGAAGGACGACCGACCCGCGAACCAATTCAACCGAAACATCGCAAGGTGAGTATAATAACAAATGGAAGAAGGTGTAACGGAGGAAGAAGGAATAAAAAGGAAATGATTGAAAGAAAAGAAGCCTCACAAATTCAGATGAAGAGAAGGTTGCGCACTTAGAGGCTCACTCACTCAAAAGCTCTCAAAAAAAGTTAGAGATTTCCTCACAAACTCTCAAAGCTCACTCTCTCAAATCTCACAATAACTCATGTCGCGTAACGCGTTTAAGCTCTCCTTTTATATTAAAATAGATTCATTGTGTCGATAGTTCCAATTACTGGAGCCTTCAATGGTACCATTTTTTGAAAAAGTTAAAAAAAACAAAAGAAAAAAAAATAAAAAAAAGCATAATATATGAAAATCAATAATGTTTTTTTTTCTATTTTTCATTTTTTTCATGGGATAAAAAATGTTTCAAATATACATTTAATTCTTTTAATTTTTTATTTTTTATTTTTTGTTGTAGCATGCATATAAATTTATTTTCTTTATATTTTTCAAATTGATCTAAAATAATGAAATTTCAAAATAAAATGAAAAAATGAAAATCAATTCAAATAAAAAAAAACAAACTCATATTTTTCCAAGTTTTTCCACTATGATAGCAGAGAGAATAGTTCTCGAACCCATAAGGCCTAGTTGATATGCATGGTTTCCTTGGGTCTAATTTCTCTAAAAATTTCAAAAGAAAAGGAAAAATGAAAAGTAAATAAATAATTAAAAAAAATAGAGAATGAAAATAAAAATACAAAATTCATATTTTCCAAGATATTTTGTTCTTCAATGGGATATCGGAGAACAGGTTCATAAGTCCATTAGGCTTAGTTTTCATATATGATTTCCCTTGAGCCTATTTCTTTGAAAAAAAAAAGAAAAAAACTTCTTTTACATTTCAAAATTTTCACTTGACATCATATTTTTTGAAATTATTTCAAATAAACTCAGAAATTAAAAATCAAAAACATAATTTTCCCAGTTGTTTTCATTATAAATTAAAAAAAACAAAAAAATTGAAAAAAAAAAATGAAAGTAAAAAGAAGAAGAGGAAGAACAACTCTTGATCCTATTAGGCCTACTTGCTATGTATGATTTCCCTCGAGCCCAGTTCCTCTGAATTTATTTCAAAAATAAAAGGAGGTAAAATGATTTCTTTTAACATGTTTTCATATTCATAATTTTATTTTTTTCTTTTCTTTCGTGATAGAAATATTTTGAACATACAAATATTTTTTTATAATCTTTAGCCTAAAATTTATAGCATGTACATAAATAATTTTTAATTTTTTCATATGTATGGTCCTCTTCGTTCATACGAATGACCTATATATTCATGAAAAGAAAAACAAATAAATTTTGAAAAAGGAAAGAAAAAGAAGCAAAATTATTTTTTGAGATTTTTATTCTTACCTTTGACAAAAATAAGAATAGCTCTCAAGCACGTCAAACCCAATTGTAATATGTGATTTCCCTTGAGTTCAATTTCTCTAAAATTAAAAATGACAATAAAAAATACAAAAAAGATTTCTTCAAGACATTCTTTGAGTAAGACTTGTCAAACCCACAATAGTAATTTACTTTGTATGCTCAACCTTGTTGCAAACTTGATAGGTTGGTTTAGACATTCTTTCTCTTCTTTGCGTATTCTCTAACCTCTAAAATCAAAGTCTTTGTAGTTGGTGTTCGAGTTGGAATTGTTGCCTTAGTAATAAGTTTTCTAAACAAAATTTACTAGTGCATTAAGATTTATGCTGCTGAGACTAGTTTGATTAAATAGCTTGACTATTTTATGATTATATTTAGAATGGTTTAAATAATTGATAAGTGCTTGATATTTGTGAAATTGAATATTTAATTAACACGTATCTTGTTTTGATTATGTATAAATTATATGATAATTACCCCCAATTTTACTAAATTTGAAAAAACACAAGAATTCAAGGAGTTAAATCTATAAATTGTAGAAAAGAAGAAGAAATCTAACCATTTTAGAAGAATCAGCCTTACCACGGTTGTAGCACCACCTAAGGTCTTGAACCACAAAGAAAACTCATGCATGAAGGATTCTTTAAGCCATGAGCTGGAGCTTGAGCTTTAGAAGAATGCTTCAATATTAAGTAACCTAGAACAACTCTAGCCTAGGAATTCATAGCCTAAGCCGTGGAGGAAACCCACCAAGGGAGGAAACCTCAACGCTAGAGCCATGAACCATCACTTGAGCCATGACGCGAGAGTCTATAAATAGAACATTCTAGACAGATTCAAAAAGAGAGGTGGAGCAAGAGAGAACTAGAGAGAGAAAGGAATTTGGTTTTAGCCTTCTTAGGGTGATTTTAAAGAGAGACGCATAATCCTTGTATTTCATAGACACATTCTTATAGGATGAGGAGATGTTTTCCTCCTTCTTGCATGTACTTCTTTCCATATTCGTGAGAAATTAAACCTCCATTGTGTTGAAACATGATGTAGCATATTCAAACTCTCTTATATTCTTTGACACTTTCATTTATGGAGTTTTCATTTGATTTAAGTAGTTAATTGATTTATGCTTTATTGTGGGATGAACTAATCACTTATCATGTTTAACTGGCTTAAGATTGAGCATAAGCTATTCTTGAGTTGTGGTCCAATTAGTTTTCCTATATCTTTCTGGATGAAATAGGCTAGAGATGTTCAATTGGAATATAGTTTTATTTGTAATGCATGTGAGTTGTACGCGGTCACTGGCATGTTTTATACTAGACAATAGGAAAAATACTAGTCTTTGGGTCGTGGGATGGGCCTAAAGTACCATAAAGAGCACCCCTAGGACTTGATCAATTGAAGCTGCAAGTTTGAAGGAAAATATGATACAAGAGAGGAGGGATATATGAAATAAGACTCCAACACGATTTTAATACTATAATCACTTCTTTGATAGCTTAAATCGATTTCTAGATTAAAGTGACAAAACTCTTGACCTCCATACTCACACTTTTTACATAAAAACAATCTCATATCAAATCAAACTAATCACAAAATAGTTATTTCCGCAAAATATCTATGGATATGACACTTGTTTACTACAATAAACCTAGTATACTTGTTGGCATACTTTTGATATTGCTAACCAGAGCATGTAACAATAATCATATCAGAGTTGTAAATAAGATAGCCTACAAGCTTAAGTTTGTCAATGAGATTCTTCACCTCTCCTTTTCTGATGCTATGAAACTCAAATCATATGTGATTTCAGACCTTGTGTGAGCACCGACTAGACTTTGAGTTTCATTCTAAAATTGTTTTAAGGTTTCACAAAGCAGAAACTATGTTGTTATTTCAACAATCATTAAATTCATCAACCATCCAAAGAGTTGATTCATGGGCCAACCAATCGTCAAAGCATTTTTTGCTTGATTCTGCAAAAATATTGAATTCTTCAAGGCACTCCTTTGTCCCTAGCATATACCCATCAAGTTTACAACCTTTGATAATAAAAAGCACCAATGATTTCATAGTAGATAGTTGTCCCTGTCTAGCTTAACAAATACAATGGATGAGAAATTGTAAGACTCGTGAAAAATATTTATAATAGTAAATTTTAGCATTTTATTTGTAATAATAATTTTATGGATAGAAAAAAATTAAATTTTTGGATATAAAATTATTGTAATTTTAGAAGTTCAAATTTTTTTCTTATTCAGAATTTTTAAGAAAAGTGAATAGTGAATAGTGAATAGTGAATAGTAAAAAGTGAATAGTAAAAAAAATAAAATAAAATAAAAAAAATTGGAAGGATAAGAATTCCTACGTAGCATGGAAGGAGATGGGATAAGATTTATCAAGTTGTTCATTAAAATACTATTTTTAAAATAATATTAAAATAATAAATAATATTAAAAAATTAATGAATAGTAAAAATTTTTACCTATAAATAGAGATCAGAGGAATGGAGTTTTTGCACCAAGAAGTAGAGAGAAATTAGGAGAAGAGAAGAAATTAGGAAGTTTTTGGAGTAGGAAGAAATTTTAGAGTAGAGGTTCTGAAGAGTTTTCGGGGAAGCAAATTCAGAGCAAGAGAAGTCTGGAATAGAGGTAGGGGAGCTAACCTTTCTAAGCTTTTATGTTATGATATAGTACTGTTTTATTACTATTCATGTCTTGAAATTATGTGTGAATACTGTTAATGCTTACTATTTATTTATCTTGAATTTCTGTGTCAATATTATATGCTGTTATTTTGAATCTGTAAATAAGAAATTTGTTAAAAACTAGTTGAGGAACACTTTGGCTAAGGAAAGACTTGGTACTTAAGTTGTCCATTGTGACGCACCTCTCTTTCCTGGAAGTCTACTCGACAAACTTTTAACTTAATTCTTGTTGAACAGATTATGTACTGTTAAATTATTATGCAATATATCTCGTTGGAATGAATTTATGTTATTGTGGTAGATACGAAATTGTGAATTTTAATTGTGATGATTGTAATTTATTATATTGGATTTGAATTTATGCATCCGAACATGATATGAGTATTATGGGGAGATTTCGTAATAGTATAATGTGAGTTGAGAAATGTGAGCATTGTATGAGTCTCGTGGAGAGATTCTGTATTGATGTGGTAATTGTGTATATGTTGATGTTGAGGGTCCTGTAGTTGGAGGTTATCCTGATACTCTAATAATCATCCAGTCTCAAGTAGAGAAGGATGAATTATGTGGTGAGAGGAGCAGGAGGTCCTGGTCTATGTGCCGGTTTTGGACATAGTGAGGGGACTAACCTTGTGAATGGTATGAAGTATTTTGGAAGTGTATTTGTAAGAAGAAGTAGAAGTCATCACAAGTGCATAACCTCCCGTGACCGCTCATCAACGTATCATCCGGATGAGTGTCTTTTTGGGTATTGTGGGATGAGTGTCTTTTTGGGTATTGTGGGATGAGTGTCTTTTTGGGTATTGTGGAATGAGTGTCTTTTTGGGTATTGTGGGATGAGTGTCTTTTTGGGTATTGTGGAATGAGTGTCTTTTGGGTATTTTGGAACGAGTGTATGATAGGAATTATGGTATGATGGTTTGAGGGTGTATGACATAATTATTATATGATGTTAGTATCAAAGCAATTATGCATGTTTTATAAATGAGTGTTGCATGTTAGCTCACCCTACTTGTTTGTGTTGTTTGTGTTTGGGTATGTACGATGATCGTATAATTTGTTATACGGGAGTAGATGAAGGAATGTCGTATGATCCAGTACCAATGAAGAAAGAGATTGAAGAATAAGTTAGAAGAATTCGAGTTATATTTAGAAGTTTATAGTTGAAATCTGAGTTTAAAATATGTATAGATATATATCAGCTGTAAATCTTTAAGTGTGAGATTACGGAATGTTACCGTAAATGTAATGTTACAATATATAAATTATGAATTATCCAGTGTGAGATATTGGGATGTTACATTAATGGTATCAGAGCAATTCGTCCTTAGGATGACATGTGGGTTGTACGTTTAAGTTGCCTTTCAGAGAAGAGGGCTAAGTGACATGATTTGTCATGTGTTTTTAAGTTTAAATCGTAGAGTGAGTGCAACCTACTTAAGGTTTTAAGAACAGAAAAACGTCTTGATAAGAGTAATGAGGGTGCACACTCATGACTTTATCAGAGACGAATTTCCTTTCTTAATTCTTAAGGTTCGGGAGGGAAGAGTTATGGTCTGAGTCTTTTTGTGGTGTGCTCTATAGTGATAGAGGGATACAGATTCAAGGATAACTTTACCTTTATACCTTCTTTAGATTTAATAAAAACCTTTGAGACAAGTTTTTTTTCTCTCAAAGATAGCTAGATGTTGTGTATTGGAGCTTGAAAGTAAAAACACCAGAGTTTTGGTCTTGAAGTATAGAACCGTCGTTTTTACTTGGAAGTGTTTCAAGAACCGAGCGAGAGGATCAGATATCAATAGTTGTACAATAAGAGTTAAGTTCAAAGGTTTAAATGAAAAGAGTGTTGGGGTAAGCATTAGTGTGGCAAGGTTTGAGAAATCAACTTAGTTCTGCATATAGGTGATGCTTGAAGATTGGAGAAAAGAAAATAGTGAAAGAGTTGAAGTTAAAGTTAAAAAAAAAAGATAGGAATACTAAAGTAGATTAAGGAGAAATCAAATATTAGACGAAGAGTAGAGGAGGAGTTGTATATGGCATATAGCAGATTTAGAGAAAGTTTAGTAGGAGAAGAAATTTATAAGTTAAGAGAACACGAGGTGTTTAGAAAAGAATGAAGTATTGAAAGGATTCTAAGCTAAGATGAATAAAAGGAAATGGTTAGATTTTTTCAGTGAATGTATTGGAGTTAAGATTTGAGAGTATGAGATTCTGGTATGATGAGCAGTGGAGAAAATCCAGGTACGAAAATTTTGGCTTTCGGCTTGTGCAACATGTTATAGTTGTTAATTCTCAAAGAAAAAAAGTATGAGAGGATTAAAGGATCACGGTTCATGGTTTAATGGTGGTAAATCTTATTGGTTTTGAAATATTAAAGTAGTGTAGGTTGAATTAATATGAACATGGTAAGATAAACTGGAAGGGGAAGTGGTTCAAGTTTAAATTGGAAGTACAATTAGAAGTTGATTTGTTAAGTGTCAGTTTAAATAGTAATACAAGTTAATAAGGGTTGATACAAGTTTGGATGGCTATGTGTTATGAGAATGAGAGTTGTATTGCAAGAATTAGAGGATTAATTAGTACAACCATTAAACTATATTTTAATGTCATAAGGTGGATTTAACTTATGTGATATAAGCGGTTTATTTAAATGAGTAGGTGCAATATTGATAAGGTATGATAGTGGGAAATTAGTTAGTTTTAAATTCGGCCTTATCGAGATTAAAATATATGATTTCAGAATTTATAACATTGGTGATATTAAGTGATCTGTTGAGTCTGATCAGAAAGGTATAATTGTTAGGTGCTAGGTTACAGACAACACTGAGTTTATAGGATTAGGTTAGGTTAGAAAGTGGGATTAAAATTGTTAACCTCAATGGTTATGTGAAAGATGGGTGAAGATGTGTATGTCTCACCTTGATCTTTGACTAGTGATGCGTGTGTGAGTTTATACTTATTACTCTTAATTCACATAAGATACAAATTTGAGATTTGGTTAATACTAAATATCCTTGGGATATGGTATTGGTCTAGGGAAGCACGTTACAATTGAGATGGCGTTGTTGTCATCAACCCTAATAAGCTCCCTAGAGAGAGTGGTGGGAAGTACACTTACACTTACCCGGTGTAGCTCCGGATGGGCGATGGGGGGGTGACGTTGTGTACTTGCCCTGATAAGCTCTTTGAGTGATAGGAATTGCCCTGACAATCTTTAGGCGAGTGGTGGGAAGTAACATGGTGGTTAAATGGTTGGGAAGGTGTAATTACCTGAAAGAGCTCTTAAATAGAGTGGTGGGAAGTGATACTTGGCACAATGATTTTGTGTTATGACATGTTTTGGTGATCCATAAATTCCTTATACCTTTGGGTGTAAGGTTGTAAGAGGAGAAAATATGATATATAAATGTATACAAATTAGGGTGTTTCAAAGCCAGTCGTGATGCTTGAATGGATATATTGTTTGGCGCAGTTAGTAGTATAATTTGTATAGATACTTTGAAAGATATAATCTTATGTGCTCTTGTTTCATGATTGTGGTATTACTAATATGTGTTATGTGCCATATCAATAATTATGATCCTATAATATTCGATCCTTTTGAATTCTGTAAAGACGACATTAAATATGATTTTTAGCTGGGGTGGTCATGTGAAATTAAAAATTATGCTAGTTGTTCCGTTATAGTTTAAATTTGAGTTTGAATTACAAATATGTGTTAGCATAAGAGTATACAAACGAGAGCTATTCTCAAAGAAATTTCAATTTCATTATTGAAAATGAATAAAACAATGGTGTATGATATGACAAATATCATATATTTCAATAACTCAGGTCTATAAAGTCATTAGGACTACACAATTTTTCAATTGATGCAATTTTGTATTGTCCGAATCTCATAGGTATAACCAGATGCCTTAATCTTCATGTGAAAATGATATATCACCCATGTGCTAAGCAAACATATCTTATAGGGCTGTAAAAAAAAAAAAATTCATTAACTAGCAAAGCAGATAAATATCACAATGCATAAATAAAATAAAATGTTCACGTGTCGGCCACAAGTGGTCGTTAAGAGTACAGGCCATAAAAATATAATAATTAAATAAAAATAGTCTCCTTAAGGAGACTATTGATCGGCGAACGACAATCTCAAAGAAAGCTCTGTGGAAGGGGCTTTGATGCGAAACGGCATGGGTTGAGTAACTTTCTCTTCTTCTTCATGTATAGCGGGGATGGGAAAGAGATCTAGGAGCCTTGGAGCCTGTGGAATTACCCATGAAGGATCTCCGATGGTGCCAAAAAAAAAAAATAATAGTAGTCAGAGATAAATAAAATAAAATAAATAAAGAAATTAGAAAAAAAAAAAAAAAGGAAAAGAAAGAAAGTTTACCATACATAAACGACGGAAGGAGGGAATATGAAGGTTCAGATGTACCAGGGACGTCTTGCGGCAAGCGTCGATGCTTCACCCGATTTCCATGGTTTTGAAACCAACAATAGACGCTATATTCTCCAACTTCTCCGTACTCCTTGAGTCGTTCTGTAATCTCGCGAATTTGATCTCGACTAGGATTAATGATCCCATGGTTGAAGATGTTCAACAAGATGTTAACTTGTTCCGGGGTGGACCGCCATCGTTTATAAACTGTCTTGGCTTTGATATCCATTTTTTTCTAAGTTTTTGTTCATAAAGTAAAGTAAAAGTAAAAAGATTTATTACGTTGAAGTCAAGTTTCCAATTTAAGTCAAGTTTTCCATTTTGCTTCTTCTCTTTTTAGTTTAATTTTCATTGTTCAGTCTTTGAAGTCTCAATGTCAGAAAATAGATCTGTTTCACGGTCCTCGCAATGGATCCTAACTAGATCTAAGTCCACAGAGTCCATATTTTTATTGTTGTTTAAGTAAAAGTTGTTTTGGTTCGTTTTAATTGGGGTACGTGGCGTTGTTCTACCCGAATGTCTCTTTCATACCTTCAAATGAAGGGAGATTAACAACGGTTTTCCAGCCTATATACCCCGTGCTTTAAGACAAAGTGTTCATTAATATGACAATATATATATATATATATATAACGAGTAAGAAAAAGAGAAAAAGGAAAGAGAAGTAATGAATATAATACTAATCAAGCGTAAAGCAGAAAAACATAGAAGAAAAGCTTTAAGAAAGAGAAGAAGGGTTGAGAGAGAGAAAAACTTACGAACGAGGAAGTAGAGGCAGGGTCTCACTTGATAGAGGGTTCACTGAGAAGCTCTTAGACACGCTCGAAGGAGGATCTCACTCGTGTTCAGATCCCACAAGCTCTCACACTTAGAACTCTTAGCGCTCAGATCTCACTCACACCCAGAGGATCGCTCGAAAGCTCTCTCACTTAGAAAATCTCACACTCTCTCACACGCTTCAAAATCGCAACGCCCCAAAGTGTCGCTCAACGCGGTTCGCTCCTCCTTATATAGCCAAAATCTCACTGTGCCCACAATTCCGGTCATGCATACCGGAGGCTTCAATAGTATCGGTAAAAAAAAAAATAATAATAATAATAATAATAATAATAAATAAATGGTAGTAGTATCTAATCTTTTCTGCATTTTGGAAGTATAAAATATTCAAATTAGAAAGGATCTTCTAGTAAAAATTTAACCATTCGGTATAGAAGGTCATATGATAAAATGGTTTGGAGAAATATCAACTTAGTCAGGGTAGTTTGGGATAGGAGAACAGGTGACTCTACATGGGAGTTAGAAGAAGAAATGAAGCAATTATATCCTCAACTATTTTCTTGATGTATAGAATTTTCGAGGTCGAAAATTTTTGTTGTTGGGGAGAATGTAAGACTCGTGAAAAATATTTATAATAGTAAATTTTAGCATTTTATTTGTAATAATAATTTTATGGATAGAAAAAAATTAAATTTTTGGATATAAAATTATTGTAATTTTAGAAGTTCAAATTTTTTTCTTATTCAGAATTTTTAAGAAAAGTGAATAGTGAATAGTGAATAGTGAATAGTAAAAAGTGAATAGTAAAAAAAAAAAATAAAATAAAAAAAATTGGAAGGATAAGAATTCCTACGTAGCATGGAAGGAGATGGGATAAGATTTATCAAGTTGTTCATTAAAATACTATTTTTAAAATAATATTAAAATAATAAATAATATTAAAAAATTAATGAATAGTAAAAATTTTTACCTATAAATAGAGATCAGAGGAATGGAGTTTTTGCACCAAGAAGTAGAGAGAAATTAGGAGAAGAGAAGAAATTAGGAAGTTTTTGGAGTAGGAAGAAATTTTAGAGTAGAGGTTCTGAAGAGTTTTCGGGGAAGCAAATTCAGAGCAAGAGAAGTCTGGAATAGAGGTAGGGGAGCTAACCTTTCTAAGCTTTTATGTTATGATATAGTACTGTTTTATTACTATTCATGTCTTGAAATTATGTGTGAATACTGTTAATGCTTACTATTTATTTATCTTGAATTTCTGTGTCAATATTATATGCTGTTATTTTGAATCTGTAAATAAGAAATTTGTTAAAAACTAGTTGAGGAACACTTTGGCTAAGGAAAGACTTGGTACTTAAGTTGTCCATTGTGACGCACCTCTCTTTCCTGGAAGTCTACTCGACAAACTTTTAACTTAATTCTTGTTGAACAGATTATGTACTGTTAAATTATTATGCAATATATCTCGTTGGAATGAATTTATGTTATTGTGGTAGATACGAAATTGTGAATTTTAATTGTGATGATTGTAATTTATTATATTGGATTTGAATTTATGCATCCGAACATGATATGAGTATTATGGGGAGATTTCGTAATAGTATAATGTGAGTTGAGAAATGTGAGCATTGTATGAGTCTCGTGGAGAGATTCTGTATTGATGTGGTAATTGTGTATATGTTGATGTTGAGGGTCCTGTAGTTGGAGGTTATCCTGATACTCTAATAATCATCCAGTCTCAAGTAGAGAAGGATGAATTATGTGGTGAGAGGAGCAGGAGGTCCTGGTCTATGTGCCGGTTTTGGACATAGTGAGGGGACTAACCTTGTGAATGGTATGAAGTATTTTGGAAGTGTATTTGTAAGAAGAAGTAGAAGTCATCACAAGTGCATAACCTCCCGTGACCGCTCATCAACGTATCATCCGGATGAGTGTCTTTTTGGGTATTGTGGGATGAGTGTCTTTTTGGGTATTGTGGGATGAGTGTCTCTTTGGGTATTGTGGAATGAGTGTCTTTTTGGGTATTGTGGGATGAGTGTCTTTTTGGGTATTGTGGAATGAGTGTCTTTTGGGTATTTTGGAACGAGTGTATGATAGGAATTATGGTATGATGGTTTGAGGGTGTATGACATAATTATTATATGATGTTAGTATCAAAGCAATTATGCATGTTTTATAAATGAGTGTTGCATGTTAGCTCACCCTACTTGTTTGTGTTGTTTGTGTTTGGGTATGTACGATGATCGTATAATTTGTTATACGGGAGTAGATGAAGGAATGTCGTATGATCCAGTACCAATGAAGAAAGAGATTGAAGAATAAGTTAGAAGAATTCGAGTTATATTTAGAAGTTTATAGTTGAAATCTGAGTTTAAAATATGTATAGATATATATCAGCTGTAAATCTTTAAGTGTGAAATTACGGAATGTTACCGTAAATGTAATGTTACAATATATAAATTATGAATTATCCAGTGTGAGATATTGGGATGTTACAGAAATCATTTTTGCTATTTGAAATTGTAGTGGATGTCATGGTTTGTATTGGATTAAGAGCCTTTAAGACTTAAATGCTCTAATACCATATTGAGAAGTAGACTTTAAGTCTCACTCAACCTTACAAAATTGACTTGTAAGATGAGATATACACCTACAATATATATATATATATATATATATATATATATATATATATATATATATATATATATATATACATACATACATATACAGAGAGAGAGAGAGAAAAATTAACCTTATCATTATTCGACGTGGGACTTCCAACACACCTCCTTAAGATGGGCAATATACATATTGTGTGTGAGACTAAACATAATTGTATGTCTAATATAGGGATGACAATGGGTCAGGTCAGATACGGATAGTGTCTACCTGTAACCCGCCCGCTACCCGCACGAGCACCTGTTTCAAAAAAAAATTGCAGATATTTTAAAACCCGCGGGTACCCACAAATATCAAAAAATACATATTTTATACATTTTTAAAATAAAATTACAAAATAATATATGAATTTTAATATAAATAAAATAAAACATAAATTAAAATTTAATTTTAATTAAATTGAATCTAATAAATATAAGTTAATTTTATTTTAAATTAAATTTATTTAAATAAAATATAAATTAAATTATTATTTTCATATTTTGCGTGTAACGCGTATCCGCAGGTCGGGTTAATATCTGCACTCGACTCGTTTATAAGCGGGGTATTAAAATATTCGTTACTCGCAACTCGTGGGTAGTAAATATCTGCGTGTATCAGCTATCCGCCGTGGATTTTATCCTCATTATTCGTGGGTGTAGATGTTTTTGCCATCTCTAATTTGATAACAACTCAATAACAATAGGCCCAATAAATAACAAACTTAACTAGGATAAACTTTTAAGTCATGATTCTTATACTAAAATAAAAAATAAATATATTGAAGGTAAGAGAATAATGTATTAATATAATAGTAATAATTTACATATATAACACATGTTAACATGATCCTATGATTATTAAGTAATAATTAGTTTTACAATCATTGATTAACAATTTCATTAATTATAATGATTGACAATATTAAAAAGGTAATATTGGATACACAAATATAATCAAATCAAGGGATCTTGTTTCTATTTGCGAACAAAGTCAGAAATCCCATGACTCATGCAGGAAACCCATGACTTGCGGATGAAAAATTCTCTAGTTAAGGAGAAATCCATGTCTTGCAAAGAGGAATGAACGATCCAACAACGATTGTGGAACAAATTCACAATTTTGGTGGAGAGGATCTTGCACTAATTGTGGAGTAGCTTCCTTAGAATAACTTATGTGAAACTCTGCTACAAAATTGACATCATATGTGAAGAAATCACTAGAAAAAGAGAATTCTTACAAAATCGTTGTAGAATGAATAAAAAAAAAGGAAAAGTAATGCTACAATTGCGAATGTCAATTTTAAAGAAAGAACAAAACAAGTCATAATAATCTATTTTTATAACACTTTTAAATTACATACTCTTATTTCAAAATAATACAATACCTGATATATAATAATTGAACTTAATTATGTTACTTCAACATAATTGACATTAGATACTTAAAAATAAAACTTAATTGTTCATTGAAATTAGCACAAATGAATGTGAGGAGGAATTAACATGGCGATGTTAGTGTTTGAGTGGAATGGCATGCAAATGCAAGTGGTGATGAGGCATAATAATGTCATAGGTAGGTAGGGTTATTGGGTGAAGGTAGAGTGAGCTTATAGAGAAAAACTTGAGAACCACTTTACAGTTTTGTCAGTTCGATGGTTCCTATGTAGCCCTTGTACCGTGTTAGTAAACTAGGTTTGTTGGATCTCTACATTTTCCATTGCACTTTACCCCATCATAGGATGCTTCTTAATTCCATTTCGTTTTATACTTTATTTAGAATCAAACTGAAATAGAACATCCACAGTAAAGAAATAAAAGAAGGAAAAAAATTAAAAAATAAATAGAGGTACAAACAACAGAGTAAAAATGTCATTTGATAATTATGAAAATGTTTCTTCATTTTGATAGATAGATCAAGTATGAAAATATATTTTTATATTAATTCCAAAATTTAAATTTAAAATGTAGACATCCTACTCTATTATATATTTACTATTTAAAAGTTAAGAATATAGGTAAGTTTTATATTAAAATATGACTTTTCCTTTTTTTTCTTTTTGATCCATATAAAAAATTATAAAAGTTAGTTTTAGGTACTTCTGAATAAATAAAAATAAATAAAAACAAACCCATGTTTTTATAAGCACAACTTGCCATATTTTGCAATTTTTTAAAATTTAATATAATATAATGTTTTCCTTAGTGATGTTGATCTAAAAATTTCAATTTTACTAAATATTAGTATTTATTAAAATATAATCATTATTTGAATCATGTGTTTTGTTTTATTTACATTTGTCGAATTTAAGATTTTAAATATTCAAAATAAATCTCAAATCTACGGTATATTTCATAGATTAATATTAAAAAATTTAAATTTGATCTCATAGGTTGGTGGATTAAACATTCATTAATTCATTGACAAGTTTTTTGTTTTCAATTTAAAAAAAAATTTAACAATTTTTTTCTAATTCAAATCTAAATAAATTTTAATCCAAAATGATGTTAAATTAAAAAGATAATTCAAAATAAAAAATATAATACAATTCAAATACAGTCCAAAATCATCTTAAATTTCAAATATAATGAAAAACAAACACAAAAATCAAAGTTAAGTGGATTGGCGAGCTAACCATGCTCACCGCGAATTCAACACTCAGATGAGTGAGATTTTAGTAGGTCGGACTCAAAATTAACCCATATCAAAATTTCAATTTTTTTTAATGTAGTGAATCGAATTAACTCATTTATTCCAACCCATTTTAACAATACTAAATAAAATCATTTGTTAAATTCAGTACATTTTAGTAATATAGTATTTATTAAATAAAGACTTTGCTTAAATAGTTTCCTTTACTACTACGTTTGTAAACTATTATTCTCCGTACTACATAGGAATTATTCTAGAAGGATGTAAAACGTTCCCATCTTTTAACATAAATAATATATATATATATATATATATATATATATATATATATATATATATATATATATAAAGAAAAAGAATTAATTTAACTTTTTCATTTTTTCATAAGGAATGCTTTATTGTGATGGATATCAATCCAAATTATTATACTCATCTTTTAATATTTGATTGTCAATAAAATATTTACAAACACCTTTTTTTAATACATTTCGATTTTAATTGGTTGAGAAAACATCAAGTCGCATTTGAAATATTATCTGTTTTAAGATTTAGAATTCTACAATTTTATTTTGAATTTAAAGATGTTTTTGAGAAAAATATATTTAAATTAACTTTAATTTTAAGTTTTAAATAATATAAGGGTATTAGACGTACGGAACATTAATTGAGATAACAAAGCAACAATGAGTATAATCTATACATCCGTATCCATTATCTATTGTTGGATACTTGAAGCATGCAACTCTAATTATGGTATAGTCAGCTCAAGCTAGTTTTTGTTTTTCGTATTCTAGACACTTTAATATCACACACACATTAATTGGTCTCAGTATTTTGACTATTTATATAATATCCTTTTATCCCCTCATTTTAAGATATTACACTTTTCTTTTTCTAGTTTATCTCATGTTAGTGTTCCACACACTTTTGTTTTTTTTTTATTGTATAATATTTCATTTGATAGCTTAGAATTATTAAAACAACATCATATAATCAATACTTAAGAATATATAACTCAAAGATATATACTGTTATTATAGTCATCTAAAATATAACTAATATATATATATATATATATATATATATGATTTTACACAATTAAAAAATAAAATTATACTAAAGTCTATAAAAAAAAACTTATATAAAACAAAATCATTGTAAATTATAGTAGATTACAGTCATTATCCTAAATTATATCAACAAATATATTATTACATGTTCATACCATTAAGATGATAATTAGAAACAAATAAAATAAACAAAAAAAGTAAAATAATGTGAAGAAAAAGTATTCATTAATTAGTTTATTTTCCGTTAATTCAAGTTACTTTAAAAAATAATTCTATTTGATAAAAACATCTTTACTAGTACTTCATTTATGTTGTAAGGTATTTTTGTACAAAATAATATTTTTTATTTATTTTAAAGTGACAAATAACTTGAGATAAAATATTATTCTAAAGTGAGAAATAAAATGAAATAATGAAATGGGAAGAATATTAAAGGGAGCCAAATTTGAAGTGAATACACAGGGAACAAAATACACTTAATGGACAGTGTTTCGGTGTAAATGTTGGGATCGAGATATGAACCTCTTGAGTCGTCTCCACTCCTTCTGTCGTGTCTTTATCTTCGTTTCCTTTGCTTTATCCACCAACTTAAGGGAGAATGGGAGGGTACCTGCGAAGGCACTCCGACGCTCAAGTCAGAAAAAATGGGAATTGTAGAACTCTCTCAGTTCAATAATAGTAGTAAAAAATCATCAATCTCGCCTAGGAAAAACGTACCCTTTTTTCCCCTCTGCTTTTCATATTTTAAAACAGTAAAATAAACCGTTTACCTGAAAATCTGGTCGGTTATAGAAGTTGACCACCTGGAAATTGTAACCGTTAGATCGTGCTTAATATTGGGTCAGTTACTCCCGTGGTTCGTGGCATTAGACTGATATGTCTAACCGTCTGATATTTCTAACCGTTGATTAAGATTTAATATGTTCAATTTGACTAAAGTTGACCGGAGGTGTTTCTCTTGAAACTAACTGGATTGTCGCGACATCACTGGTTAATTGCCGATAGTCTAGTGTATCGACACAAACATGCGAGCGTTATATGTCGCGACGTCGCTTGGATGATTGTCGATTATCTAGTGTATCGACACAATCATGCGAGCGTTATGTGTCGCTAGGTTGGTTGTCGATCATCTAGTGTATCGACACAATCATGTGAGCGTTATGTGTCGCTACGACGCTTGGTTGATTGTCGATCATCTAGTGCATCGACACAATCATGCGAACGCGATAATACGATCGTTTTAACGTTTGATGTCCAAAAGGTAAGTCGCGGGTTCGGCATTGACCTTGTGATGTTTTCGTCATACAATTGGTGAATTTAGGTATCCTACGGTACAGAGAGAAATACAAATAACATATTTTTCTGATTAATTAGTTTACATGGCATGTTTCGTTAATATTATTGATTAACTTTTTTCCCAAGATATTAAATAATAGGAAGGATTTACAATAATATATATATATATATATATATATATATATATATATATATATATATATATATATTCTAATAAGTTTCAATAGCATACTTAATAGAACATAAGAAAACTGAGATTTAAGAAAAAAAAAGTGTCGAATTAGTGTTTATAATTATTATATCAACTACAAAAATGTCATCCGATCAGGAGGCATTATATGAATACTTCTATTATAATTAAAAACAGAAAAAAATAATAAAATAGAGTAGGAAAATAGAAGGAAAAAACACAGATGTTAATTAATAAAGTTTTAGAATGACAGAGTGTGACCAAAATAAATATGAAGAATATTTGGTAGCAGAAGATCGAAGTGCTTCAGTTTGCAATTTCAATTAGGAAATCATCTTTGGATATTTTGTACATAAATTTTGTTTGCACTCTCTTATCTTCCACTACACTGCGTCAAGTTGATGTCTACGTCGATTGTGTAAGTGAAAATTCTTAGCAGACACGGCCCAGCAAGGGGTTCTGGTCAGTGTCAAAACTGCTACACATCAGTAGTGACACAATCCCAGCATGAGATTTGGCACATTATAACATTACAAGATTACTAATAAGAACAAAAAAAAAACTATAAGATTAACGAGGAAAGTGAAAAACATTAGAGACAGGTTTTTTAGTATATGGTTATGTAAATATTAAGAAGGAGGGTTGCATTGTTTGTTTGACTTTGTGTATGGAAATTAAAAAGAAAAGGGATGGTTGAGTTGGGGATTGCTTGGGAGTGAACATAATTTACTAAATATGTTTGGTTAGGCTTTTTCTGAAAATGGAGATTTCTTGAAGGAACAGAAAGATTTCGAAAGCAGAGGATGAACACTTTTTCCATAAGTTGAAGGAGTGTTGAATGGGAGAGATTGACACGAACAAGACAGCGTGACAGAAGAGGGGGGAAGGGGGGGCTTTTCTGACTGAGATTTGCTTCCCTTAACAAAACCAAACAAAAGCCAATTGGGTGAGAGAAAGGGAATATTATGACTCATAGAAAGAAGAAAGGAATAGTGAATAAGTTGAATGAATGAATATGATGAATAAGAAAGGATGATGAAGGAACTAATATAGCATGCTAATAGTATATAGTATAGCTTTGTGTATGGCATGAGTACAGCTAGCTTTAGCAGCACCAAAAGCTTTTCCTTTTGGTAGTTCACGCCTCCCTCTGCTCTGTAAACTGTAAAGAAACCTATCACTTCGATGGGATTGGACGTATGCATGTATCATCTGACACCACACTTTGTATCATTCTGATTTTATTCATATCATTTCTTCACCAACTCATCTATAATCAACAAATACATAACCTTCTCATGCATTAATCATCAATTTTTTTTTTCATTTAATTACTTCTCTCTTACTTGTTAGAGTTTTAGTAAAAATCAACAAAACTATAAAATGGCCTAAAACCTCAAGTTGTTTTCAGCAGTAACTTTTATAACAAAACTTGAGCAAAAACCCTAAAAACTATAAAATTATTTTCATGAAAGAGTCGTGAGTTTTCAGCAATAAATATATTATGATATAATGACTTTTTTTAAGTAAGATTTGATGCACCTTTTCCATGCTAGAGTTGTCATCTACATACATATGAAGTGTACTTCTCATTGATGGCCTTGTTTTGTCCCTTTGTGGGAATAACCTGCGTTTGAACAAGAGCAACGAGAAAAAGAAAAAGGAAATGCCGCTACTCTTTGAGATTTATGACAGAGAAATTGGTTTGGATTTGGATGAATATTGAATCAACACTCATGAACACTATTTTATATGCCCCCATGTGTTTGTCCTAGCAGGGTGTTGCGCTTTCATCAATTGCATCTGTCTCACTTTTCTGCCACTATGTCCTTCCAACCTCGGCCTTGACAAAACAACACTGAAATGATAGATGCATTCATCAGAATCACTTGCCTTTTCTTTCTCTTTCTTTCTCATCCTCCAAAAGATGCCAACACACACAGATATGCATCCACTAATTAATTAATTATGCTATCACCAAATGAACAATTCAACAACCCAAACATGTTCTTTCATCTTATATATACACTTGTCCCCACTTACCACCAATGCCACAACACAACACACCAAAACACAACACCCAATAATTTCTTTCTTCACATCATAACCACCACCAACTTCTAAATCCCACGTCTTTTGTTCCATTTCTGGTTGTGTTGCATCACACTTCTTCACTTCCAAAACCGTCTTCCCTTCTCTCCATTCTCCAACACCCCACTGAAAATGAGGAACAGAAACAACCATCCCAGGTGATTGCTATAGCTAGGAGGAGTCAGCAAACAACATGACAACAACAACAGCTTCAACAATTATCCTTCCAAAAGCCACTTTTTTCGTTTTCCCTTGTGGAAGCTACACTGCTTTCCCCTCTTAGGTTGTTCCCTAAAATCATTTCCACACCCATTTTCCTCACTATTACGCAGCAAAACAAGAAACCATGCATAACCTTTCCTTTAACATTAAAGGCAAGCCTATCTAGCATAAAAAAAAACTGCACTACACTCCTCAACATTTCCCATTTCCTCCACTCTTTTACTTTGTGTTTAACCAAGCAAACACAGATAATCTTATACATATCCATCTCGAGCCAACCGAATATATTTATATATATGGAAGGTTTTCACCCTTCTATGACGTCTCCTTTTTCGTACACATTCCCCATCAGTGGTGCTGGAAGTAGTACTACTACTAGCAATCTTACCACTGCCACTTACAGCACTTCTAGTCTATGGATGAACAGCAGAATATGGAGCAAGCTCCCTCAGAGGCTTCTCGACCGTGTCATAGCCTTCCTTCCTCCACCAGCTTTCTTTCGTGCACGTTGTGTTTGCAAGAGATGGTATGCCCTTCTCTTCTCCAACACCTTCCTTGAATTATACCTCCAAGTCTCTCCACACCGCCACTGGTTCATATTCTTCAAGCACCACAAAACTCGCAAGAGCTACATCTACAAGAACAACAACAACGGTAGTGGCTGTGGACATGGTGCAGCCTCTTCCTGTGAAGAAGGGTACCTCTTTGATCCCTCTGACATGGCATGGTATCGCATTTCCTTTGCTTTGGTTCCTTCTGGCTTCTCTCCAGCCTCTTCTTCTGCTGGTTTACTTTGTTGGGTTTCTGACGAGGCTGGTCCTAAGACCATGCTTCTGTGCAACCCTTTGGTTGGTTCTATCACTCAGTTACCTCCAACGTTGAGACCTAGACTATTCCCTTCCATTGGCTTAACCATCAGCCCCACCTGCATAGATGTCACTGTTGCCGGGGATGACATGATATCTCCTTATGCAGTGAAGAACTTGACATCTGAAAGCTTTCACATCGATGGAGGAGGGTTTTACTCCTTGTGGGGCACTACCTCTTCTCTGCCTAGGCTTTGCAGCCTTGAATCCGGTCGAATGGTTTACGCTGAAGGAAAGTTTTACTGCATGAATTGCAGCCCTTTCAGCGTCCTGGCTTATGACATCACATCAAACAACTGGTTCAAAATACAAGCCCCAATGAGGAGGTTCCTTAGGTCTCCCAACCTCGTTGAGTGCAAGGGGAAGCTGCTTCTTGTTGCGGCTGTTGAGAAGAGCAAGCTGAACGTGCCAAAGAGTTTGAGGGTGTGGAGTTTGCAGGCTTGTGGGACGATGTGGGTGGAGTCAGAGAGAATGCCGCAGCAGCTTTATATTCAGTTTGCTGAATTAGAAGTTGGAAACGGGTTTGAATGTGTAGGGCATGGGGATTTTATTGTGATCATGATTCGTGGAACAGACAAAGCGTTGCTGTTTGATATATGCAGGAAGAGGTGGCAGTGGATTCCACCTTGTCCTTACATTGCACATGATGGCTTTGAATTGCATGGTTTTGCATATGAACCTAGACTCGCCACTCCTGTCACTGGTCTCCTTGATCAATTGGCTCTTCCCTTCCACACTTTTGGTGCTTAAATCAGAAAATCATTTTCAACTTTGTCATATATATTCTATGATTTAATCATGCCATGGTAATCAAGGAATGCATGTCGCATATTAGCTAGGAGAATGAAAAACTAATGATGTCTTAGTGATTTGGTTTGTAGAATCAATATTAACGTGTCACTACACTGGT
Source organism: Vigna umbellata (assembly GCF_029865625.1). Classification (NCBI taxonomy): domain Eukaryota; kingdom Viridiplantae; phylum Streptophyta; class Magnoliopsida; order Fabales; family Fabaceae; genus Vigna; species Vigna umbellata. The sequence continues at coordinate 60,584,843 of NC_142165.1, read as the reverse complement.
TAATTACTTAGCTGTTACAATATTTCTGAGGTGCGGTTTGAAATCTAATCAACTAAGTTGTGAATGCAATTTTAAATTGCCTCTTTTTTGCTGTTATCAGCTTCCACATGCAGCAGCTAAAATGTCTATTATTACCTGTTATTTTCCTGCTCCCTCCAATGAACTCATTCAATAAGGTCTCATGGAGAAAGTTTAATCAGTGATGTATTATCATATATACCGATATGAACGTTTAAATTTTACCTTGTTTCCATTCATTTCTTGCTGCCTTCTATTGAGCTAAATCAATCTCGTGACCTCTGAAAATTGGACTAATATTTTGCATCCAAGAGATAAGCTATTGCTTCTTTACCAAATTATTCCACGTTTCTTCACTGATATTGATGCAATATTTACAAGAGGAATGACATATAGTATGTATACTTTTTCTATATAATTATTTGAAAGCTTTGGAGTAAGTAAAACATTTTTTAAATATTATTATTCTAAAAGACATGTCAATTACTAGATATTAAAATAAGGTTCAGAACATTATTTCCCTTTTATAATATATTTTTATAGTTTATCTTTTTATCATTATTTAAATTACTCATCTTTTTTTTTAAATTGAATTGTAAGAATTGTTTATTAGGGTTTATCCAAGTTTATTACGAATTTTAAAAATTTAGCTAAAAAAGAGTTTGATAATAAGTTAACATAATTTTGCTAAACGCATAAGAATTTAATAATTAAGTTGAGAATTTGAAAATTTTAAAAAGGGAGTAACAATTCTTATATCCCTTTGACAAATTCATAAGTTTTACAATGTAATTAACAACTAATAAATTTTAGCTTCATCGCATCGAAAGAGTGCTTCCAAATTTTGACACAAGTAAATACTACAAAGTAGTATTAAATTAAGCAATTTTTATCTGTATTTTTTAGTGTATACTAACTTCTGAACGTGTTTGGTTTCAATTGAATTACACAACTTATACATCATATATAAAGGAACTAAATTAAAAAGTTAGGATTCGAAAAATGTGGAATCAAGGAACTCAATGTTTTATAATATCTTTGAATTAAAATCTAGATATTATATTTTATAGTATTTAAGTTATAGGCTTAGGGAGAAAGATGAATTAGTAATACAACTGTTTAGAAAATGGTCAACATAGAGATGAGTTGGAAGCCTTAGAAGACAGAAGCAATATGCAGTACTCTATCATGACTGCAGAAGCACAAGGAAACATCGATTCTAACAAGTCATTTGTTTCACTTCCTAAAGACATCACTAGAATTTTGAGATATTTATTGTATTACGTACTCATGTTGTTTGTGCTTGGTCAAATTAAACTTTATACAGCTAGTGAATTCTTATGATATATTTAGTAAGCTACTAAGGTGAGTTCTCTTGGAAAGTTTTGAGAAATATCGTCATTTCTTTCTTTCAGTTTTGTAAATAAAGGTTGTACATATTTTATATATTTCTTGCTAATAAAAAAATGAGTTCAAAATCAGATAAAAAAAAAAGAAAAAAAGAACAAGAGAAGAACAAAGTGAGTGTGCGTATTACTGATACACAGTACATATATATAAGACATCGAATCATGTGTAGAAAACTGTTGGACATATATTTTGGTTTGACCATCTGCAAAATGGTTGAATTGCAAACTATCAAACTTCAGAATTCTCAAAACTACATGTGTGTAATGGCCATATATATATATATATATATATTCACCAAGCATGCAAGAGTTGAACCAATGAAATTTAGGAGCTTCCGAAAAAATCTTCAAAGAAAGATGGTTTGAGCCCTTCTAGCTATTAATTTGTACCAGTTGATAATTCTGAACTTAATAAGGTTGTTGTGTTTGAGTTTAGCTTAATACTGCATGCTACAGTATCATTGGTCTATGATCTCTGCACAACACCCCAAATCTCTAATGAACTATGATGGCTTGGTATAAAAGAAAACTTTTGTTTTAGAAGAAGGTGCGATCTACTGTTCACGATTGCGTGTTAATGATTTTTCCCCTAGTATTGGTATTGTGGCTAATTTGGGAAGGTCAAATGGATATAGCAGTAAGAAACTTACATTTTTGCTTATATGATTCCCACGTCTCTAATTGAAATTCATGGTTTTTTTAAAGTGGATTCACTTGTACACAACTCTTTTTCTTTCCTTTTTAATTCTAGCACCTCTCATGAGTATTCTTACTCCAATGTAACATCTCTTTTCAAGTTCTTAAATAAATTTCTTTATTTTCGGTTAAAAAATCGCATTTTTATATTTTATCAATAATTTATTTATTAAGTTAAAGTTATTTAATTTTCAGAATAGATAAAATATTAAAAAAATAAGAGATTTATTCATATTTTTCAAAATATTTTTAATAATAATAAAAGTATATATTTAACTATGTTAAATTTTATTTAAAAACAATGAAAACAAACATAATTACACAATTAGATCAATGCAAAATTCTAAAGTTAATAAATATTTACACAATTTAAAATAATTAATTCGGTAATAGTTCATCACTACAAAAATATTTTTTCTGTCATATGACAAAAATGTTGTTACAAAAAGTGTAAGTTCAGTAATATTTTTTTTTTTTGTAACAAGTTTGTGTCTTTTTTAAACTGTGTATCAATCATAAAAATTATGTTAGTGAGAAATCTTTGTATCATCAAATGTTCATCTTTAAAATTGTGCATCACAAACTATATTACAAAAGGTATTAAAAGAATGAGTGATGATTTTTGTTTCTCACAGCTAGTGTGTCACATAAGTGATCATAATAAAACATATTGGATATATATTAACAATGTTTAAAATTTGAGATATAGAGAAAATTCAAATGGTTACAAACCCATGACATATAATTTAAGAGGACATATAAACATAAAATTCCTTAAGGCTTTTCAAATGCTCTTATAGAGTTGGTGTGGTGTTGGTGCTTGGATTTGATGCAATAAGACAATAATTACAATAGAAATGGAGTAATTAGGATTGACAAAATAGAGCAAAATTAATGCCTCTAATAGAAATTCTTAAATGGTTCATTGCACACAAAGTGAATTCTTGGTTCAAAGCATTTTAAGAGATTGATACAGAGAGATTCGTGTGTAATATTTACTTTTAATTTTCATTTCACTAATGAAGCAACTAACTTATTTGTTTAATTTTAGAAATAAAAGATAAACTTCATTCCAACATGTTGATATCTTTTTCAAAAGACTCATATGACAACTAAAAATGACTCTAAGTTCACAAAATTATTGAGTTGGATAATGGTTTTACCACTTCAAGCTTTTAATACAGTAATTCATGTGAACAATTAATATTGAATCTCACTTTGATTATTTTTTTCTTTCAGGATGGTTATGAAAAACTTAAGGCTCACTGAGATTCCCCCAAGTCACATTGAAAGATGGTGTGTCCAGTCATCCATTTGATGATGTCATATTATGCAATCTTGTAAGAGGATTGAACAAAAGAGAAAGACTTTATATATGGCCTAGGATCAACAAAGTGAAAAATTCATAAAACCTTCAACTTCTTCAAATGTCATCACATAAGGAGAATTTCAGTAAATGAGACATCTTATATCTAACTTATTTACATAAAAGGACATGATAATTTCTCGAACATGAGCTACATATGTTTTACTAGTGCAAAAAAACTTCCGATGTCGGTGTTTTTCGGTCTTTAACGTCCAAGCATAAGCCAACAACATATCGAAAGACATTAATTTGACATCAGAAAATATCATCGACGTTTTTCGATGTTGGAAAACTATGCACACCAACATCCTATGACGTCCATCGCAATCCTCTTGACACTTAGTGGAGATCCAAAGGATGGTTTTTGTAGAATGGAAAGGGGATATTTGATATCTGAAAATGGGATCACCAACGTCAATATCGTTGAGTCACACCTTCTCGTTCAGATAAAATTTCCCCCTCGAGTGGGCATTATAAGGGATTTGATATCGTAATATGCACTTTCTGATGTTAAATTGACGTTGAAAATGGCAACGCGTGATGTCAATCAACATCTATTAACATCGAGTAGTGCAACGCCCGATGTCTTTTTAGTATATTTTTTTTATAAAAGCTTCGTTTTTTCAATATTACCACACCTGAAAATTAGAAAATCAATTTTTGCATTTGATATATCCAGAAATTATCTATTCACAATTCAAACTACAACTAAAGCTATGACAAATAAAACTAAAAACTAAAACTATCAATATCAAAACAAAAAGAATTGAAAGTAAATTATTTTAGCCTAACTCCATCTCTTCCAAAGATATGATGCTCAATCTTGTCTTAGCTTCCTAATTGTGGCATCTGTTAATGCGGAATGATTGTTGAACCGCTATAAAAACAAGAAAACTTGACTATTATTTTCATTATAATGTTCAAAGTTGAATGTGATTTGTAAGATTTTAAAGTTAAATTATTACCTCAGTCCAATCATCTCTAATTCTTGCTCGGATGATAGTCTTTATCCATGACATTATGTAGTGTCTGCATGCCTAGGAATATGTTTGTTTGTTACATTAAACATGGCAAAGAAAATAGTCAAATATGATGGTCTAAATTTCACATACGAAAACTAATAAGTTAAAGATCAATGAAGGCTAACCTTTGGATAAATTATTTCAATTTGTTGTGCTCTTGGCCTAGCCACAACTCTAAACTAATTTAAATCATTTGAAACATAAGTTAATATATTAATATCAGAATGAATTGATATGAAATAATTTAATACTTATGTTTGTAACAAGGATTTCAAGTAAGAATCCATCTTCCTATGTAAGGAACAAAACCAAACAACTTGACTTGTCTTGGTATGATCACCATCACTTGTCAATGGCTCCTATCATGAATAAAAAATAGTGAGTCAATTAATTAAATGTTGATAAAAGTGTACAATATTGAGTAACACATATCCATCAATATATGATGCGATATATAACTCTCTTTTAGACTCAACCATTCATGTTTATATATATGTTTGCTTGTTTTCTACTATGTTTCTAGATGGTTGAATGTCCTGGATTTAAGAAAGCCATACATTGTTGTCCGACCTTGGTCCACTATGATAGTGTCCATGTACCTATAACAATAAAGTTAAGTATATATATTAAAAAGTAAGTATTTTAATTTTTAAAAAAGGAAAGAGAATTAAAAATCTTACATCCACCATAATTGTATGACTGAAATATTTAACATTCTTTCTTCACCAACGACCTCCAGTGCATCACTTAGAGTAATATACAATGGCAGATGACATTAGAGGCCAAATACTCTTAACTCTCACTCCAGCTCTATTGGTCCTTTATTTAACCTATGTAATTTTTTCATCAACTTACCTAGAGGATCATCTTCTTCTGTTGCCTTATCAAGTTTACATCAATATGGAAGATTAAAGAATATTGATCATTTTTCTCAAATGTTTTTTCAATGGTCTTCTTTTCATATTTTCTGAACACAACATCAATATTCTTCACCTGGTTGCATACTTCTTTCCCATTGCGAGGACTGGACACAACATCATCTTCAAGACTTCCATTAAATGCTTTTTTCAATTTACAATAAGAGTGATTTCAAGGAAGGAATCTTCAGTGTCTTGTATACATAGGTTTTTGCCTATGCTTCAATTGAAGATAACTAGTCTTTTCTTCACAAATGGGATATGCAAAATGACCTTTAACACTATAACCACTTAAGTTTCCATATGCTGGAAAATCCTTTATGGTGCAAAACAACATTGCACGCTAACAAAAGTTTTCTTCTGAATATGAATCGAAGACCTCAACGTCCTCTTCCCATAACATTTTTCAAATCATAAATGAACGATTTCAGATACACCTCAATGTCATTTTCAGGTTGTTTAGGACTCGATATCATCACAGATAACATCATAATATATTCTCTTCATGCACAACATAGGAGATAGATTGTAAATCATCAACACATGGCTCCCTCGTAGTAAACAATATTCGGCCAACACCACCCTTGGTGGCTAGGTTTGCTTTTAGGGTTAGAAGGAGACACCCTTGGCCTATAAATAAAGGTGTCTCCACCCTTGTATTTCATCTTGGATTAATGTAATGTTAGGCTAGCAAATTATGACCATACACATAATAGATCAAGACTAGAACAACCCTAGAGGTTCCTCTAGTCACCTTTCTCATTGAGTTGGTCTAACCTCTCTTTGAGTCACCAACATCACATTATATCCACCTTCTCGCTAAAATCGTGAGCATATCTCCTCACCACCACCATTTGTGCCACCTTGGACCTTCCTTTCCCACCATTTTTCGCATCGTAATACTCCAAGGGACCATCTTCTTGCTTCCTTCTAAGCTTTGGCCCAACCTAGCCAAGGAGGTTGCTATCAACAGAGAAGACAAAATATTCAAAGCTAAAGAGCTCAGTCTAACGGATATATTTTGAAGAACATTTAAATATAAGATCATTCAAAGAAAGAATTAAGAGGATATAACTTACAATGAAAATATCAATCCTATGATAAACGTTTAGAAGAAAAGTGCAGAGAAGCTCAAGCTCAGAAACAATATAAGAAGAGAAAAAGAAAAGTCAATAAATACTCTCAAGCTTCATTTTAGTATTTGCTTATTGTTGTAAGAAGAGAGAAAAGAGAAAAGAGAGAAACACCTAGCAAGTCTATAGACTGTATTGTATTAAACACATATCCTCTCTGTGAGAGTTATTGTCTAAACGACTTGTAAGAAATTGGTTGATTCCAATTCTGAAGAGAATTATAACACTTGTTGTGTAACTCAAACGAGTTAAGGAAATCTAGGCAGCGTATCAGAGGATACCGAGATTGTTTAGTACTAGGAGTGGTGAAACTAAACCAGTTTAGGGTAATTGAAGTTATTCGCTGACAGGAGTGGTGAAGAATACTGCACAACCAAGAATGGTGAAGAATACAGCACAACTAGGAGTGGGCGAAACTCAACTAGACAGTGTATCGAAGGATACCAAGATGCCTAGAGATACCATAAGTGGTGAAAATACTCAATTGTAATCTTGTTGAAGATTATAGTAGAACCCTCTAAGGATAACAAGAGATTGGATGTAGCTTAGTTGGAGTGAACTAGTATAAAAATATTTGTGCGTTTATTTTTTACTTTTGTGTGAACACTTCTCTTATTAAGCCTACAATTGCATTTTAGTTTTGAATACAAGGGCTTCCCATACTGATGGAAACCTCCTTGGCTAGGTTGGGCCAAAGCTAGGAGATGTGCATGGAGGGGTGTTCCTTGGATGAATGGTGCGGAAATGTGGTGGTGGTGGTGTAGTGTTTAGTGGCTCCAAGAGAGGTTATGCCAACTCAAGGAGGAAGGTGACTGGAGGGGCCTCATGGGTTGCTCTAGTCTTGATCTAAGATGAGTAATATGACCAAAAATGAACAATGTAACATTACTCAACATCAAAGGTGAAATACAAGGGTGGAGACACCTCTATTTATAGGCCAAGGTTGTCTCCTTCTAACCCTAAAAGCATGACCTTCCACCTTTACTCTCATTGGCCAAAAATGAGGCCTTCTAAGGAGTGGACAAGTGTCCACAAATCCTCTCCAATGATGGGAGGACATGTGGCCACTCACAAAACACAATCCTCTCCATTCCTAGAGTGCCATGTGGCCACTACTAAAAGAAAAAACTTTCCACTCCTAAGGTGCCATGTAGCTACCTTTTAAAAAGTAAACCCTCTCCAATGAAAGCATGACACATGGCACACACTTTCCACTTGGTTTGGATGTCTAACTTTTATGGAAAATCCTATGCTACTTAGGCCTTAATACAAGCCTTAAACAAACCTGCACTACATGGCCTAATACAATGGCCTAAATTCCTACACTACTCTTCAATACATGGTTCATGATGGCTCCAAAGGTGGTCCATAAGGTAGAGTTGGCACCATCTTCAAGGATGACTTTAACTCTCTTAAAAGTGCTTGACCATGGCTAAGGGATTTTCCATCATTCCCTCCCTCTTGAAAATGATTTGCCCTCAAATCTTCAACATGAAACAAGGCAAAATTCCTTATCTTCTTTGGAGTTTTATGTGTTTTTCCACCAAGGTCAAATACCCATTTTATAACACAAGTTAGAACAAATGTTATAATAGTGAGTAAATGAAGAATATAGCTCCCAATAATAATACACCTTAAATCAAATGAGTGATCAAGGTCTTGAAGAGTAAGAGCATCTTTGAAGCTTTTATTTGTCTTGTGTTGAATGTATATGTTTGAAAGATTATCCATTCCAAGTTCCATGATAATTTTTTTAGGGATATGCCATCACATACCAAACTATTGTTCATTAAAAAGAAGTTCTTACAAACACTATAGTGAATATTCTGAATAACACATGAAAAAAATTTATTGTTTAAAATCATTTACAAGGTCGAACATTTAACAACTACTTGAAAAATCATGTACTCGACTAAAGTGCTATATTAGGATAGTTGCGGAAAAGTTTTTCCATTAACATTATTCAACCCCTCTTCTAGTGTTTTTCAGGAACTTCACCTAACCCCTACCAAGGATGGAGGCACATGCTTAGGGAAAATAAAATGTTTAGGAGGAAGGTTTTTTCACTTTCTTTTATTTGGTTTAGAGTTTCTTCTTCTTGTCTTAAAATAAATTCTAGACTCATAAATTACTCCTTTGTTTTTATAGGATTGTTCTTGGACACTCTTAGTTTGCTAAGGGGCACACCTAGATGGATCAAGAAGGGCCTTAGAGCTTGGCACAACATGTAAGGCTGCGTTTGAAGAGAAGAGGAGCCTGATTGACCTTCTAGATAGTAAACAAATGTGAGAGAGAGCCTTGGAGAGCAAGGAAGACTTTTTTGTATCTTCTAGATGACTTAGGCAGTCTTAGAAAGCATGGCGGCCTAGGTTGCCTTAGTATTTAGAACAAAACATTTAGTATTTGCTAAGAGGTCCCTAACCATGCTTATTTAAGGAAGTCTTTAGACCACATGTAAAGATTTGATTAATGTTAAATTGGGAGACACTTTTGTGTGCATTTGTGAGCTTTGCTCTTGTGAGAGTGTTCCATTCTTAGTCTCATCTTGAACCTTGGTTAAAATGGAAACAACCACCACTTATCTTGACTTTGGTGAGACTTTGTTCCCCTAAGTGGCGTGCCTTCCTTTCTCCCCCATTCCCTTTTTATTTTCTCCATCTTTTACTATTTTAATTCACGTTATCATGTTTTTTGTGTTTTTTTTCTTTTTAATGCTTTCACAACTTTATTGATCATTGTTGTTATCTTCCATTTTTTTATTCAATTGAACCATCTCTTCTTCTTTTTTGAGCTCTTTAAAGTACAACATCACATTTAAGATAAACATTTGATTATCTTAAGTCTCTACTAATTTTAAAATTAAAAATCTTTAACACAAATACTTTGCCCTACTCATTCTAAATATAAGATAGAATCTATATTCGTAAGTGTTTCCACTTACATTAGTTTGAGATAATGTAAAAGGAAACAAATGTATAATTATCTGGTTAGTTAAGATTAAATGCCTTTATAAGAATTTTTTTCTTTTTCTATGTTATGTAACTTTACCTTTCAAATATAATACAATTTTGTTCTTCTTAGTTATTGGTTAGACACAACACTCTAAACTTAAAAAAAAAAATCTTAGAAATTTTTTGAAATTTTCCTACTACTCTTAAAAGAAAAATGAATAAGTTACATAAATATTACAAGAGTGAAATAAAATAATGAAAGTAATCCAAAAAGTTATATAATTCAAATAAGTGTATTTTAGGAAGTAAAAATTCACATATTCAACTTCTAATATGTTATAAAGTATATCTAGTTAAATACTAATTTTCTTTTAAGATTTTTGACAATAAATTCTAGTCCTATTTTTTATGTTGAGAACCACTTAGGAAGATTAGTTACATTAGTTTGATCAAATATCTAAAATATAACGTAAAACAGAAGTAGTAACATAAATTATAATTAATGACAACAAAGTATTTGTTTATTATTGTGCTTAAGTTGCTCAAAATTCCCTTGAGAAATAACAACAAAGTTTACTGAAGTATTGTGCTGCAGGGTTTGTAATTATCTTCTCCCTTAAGTATTCTGAACTCCTCTCCAAACCAGTTTCCAAGAAATGCCTTCAAAACTAAAAACCACAAATCAGGTTTTTGTACCAAACTAGGAAAATTTGCCTTCAATATTACGGAAATAGGCAAATTTTTTGAAAATTACAAAAATAGGAAAGTCGTGGGGGGTCTAGACGACTTTTAATGAAAAAGTCGTGTCCCTCCTGCATGACTTTACACTGTTCATTTGACCAGTGTTGAAGTCGTGCACCCTAAAAACAACTTCATGATGTTGTAATCGATTACGAAGCATTGTAATCGATTACAACATGCTGAAGTCCTGTCCTCCCTACACGACTTCCCTTTTGTAGGCAAAAATTACTCTGGTAATTGATTACACTCTTGTTGTAATCGATTACCAGAGCGTTATGTGGGCAAAAACTCCCTGGTAATCGATTACAACAACAGTGTAATCGATTACCAAAGTGTTTGGTTGGTGAATAAATTTTTTTTGTAGACATTTTTGTTTTGTTTGTGTTACACAAAAAAAGAAATTGTCATTATAATTTATTGAAGCGAAAAACAAAAGAAAAAGCTAAAACAAAATTTATACGAAATATTAATATTAACTTATTAATTATTGATTGGATTACAAAATGGTAAGATTAATAAATAATTATTGATGAAATGGACAACTTCCCCTATGATGACCTCCGTTATGGCAGTAAAAGCATTTTTTCGGCTGATCTGGAGTGGATTGATCCATCTCATTACGAACACTATTTGTAGATGGTCTTCTGGATGCCTTGCGTCGCATTTGAGGATTTGGTATGAAGTTTGGACCTGTATACGTAGACCAATAATCTTCATTTTGGATCGGGTGAAATTGTACTTCGTATGCCTTGTAAATGTTGTTAAGATTGTACACTGGATCGATGACTTGGGTTAGTGGTATATGGGAATATGCACAAACGACAATGACATGATGACATGGGAGACGAGTAGCTTGGAAGTGACCACAATCACACCACCATTCATTTAGCCTAACCTTATACGAAATTGGATGTGGGCGGTATTGGTGAGGTGTTGAAATTTCTTGAACATCAAATTCAGAATTTTCACGGTTGTAGCGATGAACATGACAAAATGCGGATTGTTGTTGATTTTTTCTAATAATGTCGGTGATTTCTTTAGGAAATTGGTGGCCTGCTTGTAACATGTAGTTTGCTTTTAATCCTCGTTCAACAAACCATGATTGTGTCCTCTCAAATGTTGTTCTGATGAGAGCATAAATTGGTAATGAACGTGCTCTCTTTAAAACGGAGTTCATGCACTCAGCAAAATTAGTGGTCATATGTCCATATCTTCTTCCTCCATCAAAAGCTTGAAACCATTTTTTTAATGCAATTTTATCTATCTAAGCAACTTCTTGTGGGTATTGGTCTCTTAGTGCAGTAAGCTTTGTCGTGACAGTGGGTTGCTTAACCTCGTAAGCTGTAAGGACGTAATAAAAAAATGTACAAATATGTTAACAATGTATACACAGTAAATTGGTAGTAAAAAAGTTTGTAGTAGTACCTAAATTGATGAATTGTTTTTTGAAGTCTTGATTTTTGAATTTGTTGTTGAAGTTGGAGGCTAGATGACGTATGCAATAAACAGAGTTCAAACCATCTTCTTTCCAACCAACTTCTTCTGATCTTAAGGCCGATAAAATATCCTTTTCCATGTTAGTGACGATGCAAATATTTTGTTGAGGGCAAACATGTTCTCGAAGTAGTTGAAAGAACCATATCATGGCTTCCTTTGTCTCACCTTCTATAATGGCAAATGCCAATGAAAAAAGATTTCTATTGCCATCCTGAGCTATGGCGGTGAGCAAAGTTCCATGATATTTTCCCGTTAGAAATGTTCCATCCACTTGGAGAATGAGTTTACAATATTTGAATCCTTCTATGCAAGGACCGAAAGACCAGAAAACTCTTTCCATAGTGTCCACTAGAGAACAAGTGCATTGTAAACAAACTGCATAGCAAGAGCCTTCTGTTTTGCGATCCAAGCTTTTCTGTATGACAGAATATCCGAATCGAGCTTTAATATCTGCAATCAAACTCTTGATGGGAATGGAGGGGTTTGTCCGGACATAATTTGATACAATTGCGGCAATGTGAGTACTATCAAGATTTGTATGATCTTAGATAGTATGTTTGAGAAACATGTATGTTGTCCGTCGATATTCTTGATTTCCCAATATTTACGGACTTTGCTATAGGCTGCCCTCAAACGCCATTGACAGCTATTGTGGTATTCCAGACATCGAATAACAAAAATGTTAGGCTTCAATTCAACAATACTGTATTTGCAACCGTTGGTGATGTGATATTGTTAGAGTGCAACAATAGTTTCCTCCTTTGACTTGAACTACATACAGTCATGCAGCTCTGGAATGACATGTTGAGATGATTGTGTCATGTGGTCGTCGTCATTGTGTTCATTGCCAAGTATGTTATCCAATTCATCATCTGTGTTGAATTCATCAACATTATCTAATATCAAAGGTTCTTCGTCAATGACTTGCGATGATGAAGATGATCCGAAGTTCCACGATGACATTACCAAATAGTGGTTCACGAGAAAAAGAAAGATTGAAGTAAGATGAAATTTGTTGATTGTTGAATGTCGAATTTGGCTGTGAAGATGGAATGGTGAAAGAATGGTATATATAATGAAATTTGAAGTTTGAAGTTCAGTTTGTGCATGGAAGCTGTTACGGTTTGAAGTAGGTAAGTACTACTTTTCATTGGCACCATCAACTATGTATAGGATTGCATGCATGCAGTGAGTTATTACATTTCATTGATTTAGTATAAAATATTCAACTTTCATTTACGGATACAGTGCATAGCTTTTTTGTTTGATTGAGTAGTTTTTTTTTGAAAAAGTAAAAGATGTTGAGAGATGTTTTAATAGATGTATAAAAATGTTAACTCATTAATATAATAATTTATAATTTATAATAAATAAAACTTATTTTTAATTTTCTATTTATAAAATTGATTTGTTGAATTTTTTAAGACTTAAAAACCTAATTTCATTAATTAAAATTGATTTAAATAAAATAAAAAATGAAAAAAGTGAAATTTACTTTGTTGTATTTACATTGAAAAAATAACTCTTCCTAAACATAACAATACATCACAATGTCATCAACAACTATGTGTGCCTACAAAAATTAAAATAATTACACATAAATAACCTCTAATGATGCTTTACAACAAAAAAATAATTTTATTCAATAACCAAACACTCTGTTGTAATCGATTACCAGAGAGTTTTTGCCCACATAACACTCTAGTAATCGATTACAACAAGGTTGTAATCGCTTACAAGGGAGTTAGTGCGAACTGAACATACTAGTAATCGATTACAACAAGGGTGTAATTGAATACCAGAGTAATTTTTGCCACAAAAGTGAAGATGTGTAGGGGAGACACGACTTCAGCACGTTGTAATCGATTACAATGCTTCGTAATCGATTACAACACCATGAAGTCGTTTTTAAGGTGCACGATTTCCACATTAGTCAAATGAACAATGTGAAGTCGTGTAGGGGACACGACTTCTTCATTAGAAGTCGTCTAGACCCCACGACTTCCTTTCAGAAAAATAATTGGGAATGACTGACAAATTTGCCTAGTTTGATAAAAAAAAACCCACAAATCAAGTAAAAATATAATAATACAATTGAAATTTAAACTAAACCATTTACGTAAAGTTTAATCAAAATAAACAAAATTAAAGTCCAATGATAATATTTCAAATAATTACATAAAAAAATTCTTAAAAAAATATGTTTAGATGATAATTCAATCTCAGTCACTATGTTTTTTTTTTCACTTATAAAATCAGCACAGAATATACTATTTAAGTGATATAAATTCAATTTTCAATTTTCATTTTAAGAAATTCAACGTGCATTTCAATATTTTATGGAAAAAGTTGCATTCATAGAAAACAAAACATAGAATCTGCAAAATTTTCAAGAAAGTATACATATCAATGTAATTAAAAAATAAAATAAAAACCATACGTTAATCTTTACAAAATAAATGTGCTAACTAAATGAAGAAAACAGAATATAAAAAAGAATTCAATACAATGTACCAAAAAATGCTATTGATAAAATTGAAGCTCTCTTATCTACAATTTCCCAATGCGTTACGCCGTGTGGGCATTTCAATCCATTAAGTCCCAAAAACATAGACAGAGACCAACACAACAACCTCTTCCAGTTGCAGACTAGGCTTCCTTATGATTATGATGGGAACTACATGTTTCCCAACTACTAATGTTCTTTTCAAACCTCAAAAGCTATCTGGGAATTTCTCTATCCTCTGTGATAACGTTCGCGGTCTCAGTTTCCTCACTCCCAAACCCCACCTTCGATCCTCTTATTCAAACTTAGGAAATGGTGTAAAGTTTACATCTTTTTCAATGTCCAAGACAACCCATTTGAAGGTCTCGCAAGATGCACTCTCTCCCACAGAAGAATCGCTCTCTTCCTCTCCTCAGGTAATTGGAGAACATGACTTACTCGTTGTGGGTCCCGGGGTTCTTGGTCGTTTGGTTGCTCAGAAATGGCATCAGGTATTCTTTCATTTTCTTCGGCCAATTCACTATCGTACATTGGAACGCTAGTTTATGCAATTCTTTGTTAAGGACGAATATAACATTATGGTTTATTGACATTGTATTCAGAATTTACTTGTAGCAGAATAATATATTTTTATGTATGAAGTTGTTGAATTTTTAGTAATTACTTTATAAGTCATATTTAAGGTGATTTCTATTTGGTTGACGATGTAAAAGTTTTTACGTTGCTATTCTTATGATTAGTCGATATTCAGTAGCTGGTTATCTATATGTTTGTGTCTATTTATGTGTTTGCAAGCAGGAAATTCCAGACTGTCAAGTTTATGGTCAGACAGTGACTACTCATCATCACAACGAGTTGATACAAATGGGTATTTACCCGTCTTTGAAATGGACGGAAGCTACTCACAAATTTCCAAATGTCATTTATTGTGCACCACCTTCCCGCACACCGGACTATGCTGGTAATGTTAGGTGAGAAATCTTCAGGGTATGGCAACATGGTAATGAGTTTGTTCAAGGCTTAATATACCAGCAGTGTTGGTCAGTTAGTTTGGTTTGTGCTAATGCCCACCTTTGTTCTGGATAATGGATTTAGCTCTTGAGGAGTATTCTTTATGCTCTGAAATCAGTCTTTAAACTCCTACAAATTGTTTTTGTGTGGTTTTGATGCTTTCTTATTGGTTGAATATCATGGATGAGGTTTAAGCACACCAATCTGTATCTCAATGCAAATCTTGTTAATATCCCATTGTACTTCATTTATATCATGTGACATCTTTTCTTCAGCACGATCATGTAACAGCTTAACATACATTTCGTGTAATAAAAGCTTTTTCACTGAGAATGACCTCAAATTCTGCTAAATGATCTTTGAAACTTAATAATCATGGCATTGCACTCCTGGAAAATCTATATTTTTGTTGTACTTTTTGTTGTTTGTGTGTACCTCTTGTTAATTTATCTGTCGGCTCAAATTCTTATAAAAAGATTCAAAGTTTTAGTTAGAAATAGTGTCGAGATAGTGAAAGTTATGTGCAAGGTATTTTTAAAATACTAATAGGAAAAGTATTATCATAATGATGATAGAGTGAGAAGAGATTGGTTGCCGTGTAAATTTCTGTGGGCTGTGAATGCTTTTATTGGGGACTTGTTCTATGTATGAAAAGATTGAGACCCAGTAAATAATGTCATATGGAGGGGGCAGATGCAAGGTTGATAAGCATGTTGAGTCAAATCATGTCAAATTTATGTGTCATTTGTTTGTGGTAGTTATAAGAATCTGTCAAGGTATGCGAATAGAGATTTGAGGTACTCTCTAGCACTGACTTATAAGCCCTTCAAAAATAGAATATGAAATTATTATTTAGAGAACTAATAGTACTTCTCTGAAATGTTTTTAGTGGTTTGCTCTGATATCTATCAGCAAATAAGTTTTAATGTTTAAAAGTTGTAACCGGGGAACAAGATTTACAAAGGGTTGGTGGTTTGGACTTCGGGATGAAAGGGAAGGAAGGGTAAAATTTTCATTTCTCATAAATATTCTCTAATCTGATAAAGAAAATAAATGAAAGAAATAAAATGATAGACTAACATAATGTCCTAATATATTTGGTATATAAAACTTATATTGCTATCTTAATTTAAAAATAAAAACGTTTCCCTCCCTTCCCTTCCCCTCTGAAGGCACAAGTATTAATTGTATTCAATCTCAGAATTCTCATTCTTGATAAAGAACTTGACTTATTGATTGCATTTTTACATGCATCCTATTCATAGGATGGGCAAGGTTATCTCATGTTTACCATGATATTCTGTTTGATTGCTTTCATCATTGCCTGTAGTAACATTGAGTTGATTGGTCAGATCAACTTGGATTTTCTACTTAAAGAAAATGACAGTGCAGTAGTTGTCTTCTTATGAAATCATTTACTGATGTGGATGGTCAACTAATCAGATTGGCTGCATTAAGCTGGAATGGGGAAGGTTCTTTCTTGTTTACGTCAAGCAGTGCTCCATATGATTGTAATGATAATGGAACATGTGATGAGGTGCGTTATACATCCAAACTGTCATATTCTCTTGTTGCTTCTCTGTTTAATTTTATTTGATTTGAAGGAGATAATTACTGTGTACATGGTGGTGATACAGGCTTCTTTTTTCCAAATAATGTAATGAAAAAATTGTTTTAACTACACTTGTGCAATCACAGTACTTCTATTCCTGTGTATCTTATTCCATTTGCCAACCGATACTGTTAGATTTTCCCTTTCTACGGTCTTGAATGTTTGTTGATTTATCCTCATGTACTTCATTTTAGGATTCTCCAGTTTTGCCAATTGGGAGGAACGCCAGGGTTGATGTCCTTCTAAAAGCTGAAAATGTGGTACTGGAGTTTGGTGGCTGTGTTCTGAGATTGGCAGGACTATATATATCCTTGGTTATGTTCAAATTATCAGGATTGTAGGAATTTTTTTTTAACCTCAGTAATCTTTGCCACTATGCTTTGTTTATTTCAACCTTAACCAATTTTACAAAGAAGATAGAGGTGCCCACAATTATTACTTGGAAAAGGGTACCGTTGATAGTCGTCCTGATCACATCCTGAATCTTATACATTATGAGGTCAGAGTACCATTTCCTCTCTGTTTATTTCTGTATTCACTTTCCTTTTTGGTCCTGTAACTTCTATTTGATATCATTGAACCCTTGAAGTGTACTCTGTTGAGAGCTAGTGAAAAAATGTTCAGGTGGTGGTGTTAATGAGTTTCAAGTAGAAAACTCACTCAGCCCTAGTTTACTGATTTCTTCTAGAAATATCACAATAGGAAACAGTACATCCATTTGATGGTTTAAACTTTAAATATATTTAAAGCAGAAAACCGACAATGAATTGGCAGATTGCATACTGGAAAACTGGGCAAGCATAAAAATCAACTATGATACAGTGAGACAAACTGAAATTAAGACAAAAGCTTAGTGCTTATTCCGACTAGTTTAGTTCTTTATTTTTGTGTTTTTGAAAGCATCTGAATATAGCAGAGAGAGCTTTGGGCTCCCCCAACCTCTAATATGCAGCCACTGTAATATAAGATTTGTGAAAATTAGATTATTTCAACTATCAACGGATTACATGTATATAGTTGATTATTGTCATAATTAATTATAGTTAGAATTGGAATTTTTGTTTGCATAAGTTTGTTAAAACGTGGTTTTGTGATAACTATTTTTGTTTAGAGGTGTAAAAACAACTTCTACACAAGAAAGAGTATTATGAAAATGAAAGGGAAAAAAATCTTTAAAAATAAAACAGTTATAATCTTTTAGATTCTTAAAAACAACTTGTTTTTCAGAAAAAAATTACAAAATTTTAGCTGTTGCCCCAAACATCGATCTTATCTTAAACAGATTATTTTCACCTAAAACAACTGATGTATTTGGGAAACAGCTTTCCTAGACGAGCTCTAAATAGTACTATACTTTTACTAGTTTGGCCAAAATTGGGACCTATGTCCATTCCCAATCATCCGTTGGTAATAACGTTTTTCTAATCCACTATAGCCTTTCCAGGCTTTGTGTTTAGGTGTTTACCTCAAACTCTCAGAGCTACAGTTGACTCAAAACAGATAACTGTCTAATAATATTGGTTGGATATGGTTGCAACACAGTGTCATGCTGTCATTTTTTATGGTTTAAGACAACACAGTGTCATGCTGTCAATTAAGACAACACAGTTGTCTTAATTTTGCTAGCTTTCTCATCTCTTCTGGGAATTTCTAGAAAAGTGTTACTTTGACTGCACCTCAGCAGACTTATCTCTCAACATGAGCATTCTTATCGAGTCTACTGGAGCTTGTTGAATCTATGTACATTTGAAAGCATGCTTCTAGTTTGGTTCATGGACTCTCATTTTTGTTTTAAGTTTTAGAAGCAGTAGCTGCTTGGTTTTAAGCAAATATAAAATGCAAGGCTAGTAAAAACTAATATTAAATTTGAAGATATGTTTATAATTATCACATTATCTAAGAAACCTTGAGCCTATATATTCTAAATGAGGTCGTCCTCTCTGTTTTCTTCTACATATCGTTTTCTTAATGTATTTAGCTTTGTTTTATGATAAGGTTAGAACCGGTGCTCATTTTTTATGTTTCCACAACAGGATGCAGCTTCCCTTGCAGTTGCAATCTTGAAGAAAAAATTCCGTGGACAGATTTTCCTTGGTTGTGATAATAATCCTTTGTCTAGGTTAGGTGCTTTATCTTTAACTCGTCAAATTAGACTCTGAATATTTAAAGAACAATCTCAAACTAATCATGGGTTTGCAGGCAGAAAATGATGGACCTGGTTAACGAAAGTGGAAAATTCAATAAAAAGTTTGATAAATTTACTGGTGAGTTCTTTGATGGTGAAACATATCTGGAACTGATACTGTCATATTACTTCATTGTATGTTAATTTAGCCGAAGCTGTTATCCTTTTTACATACTGTGTTGATGAAAGTTGTTTCAGAAATGAACAAGCTTACTATACCTGATGAATTGTGATTATATGACTGTAAGAAACACACACTTCTTGATTTTGAAAGCATAATGAATCTTGGTATATTTTGCTTTGCAGGAACAGATGATCCTCTAGGAAAAAGATTAAACAATACAAAAACCCGCCAGGTGGTTGGGTGGGAGCCCAAGTACTCTAGTTTTGCTGGTTTTCTAGAGAGCAGTCTGTGACAAACTCCTGAATTTGTCTATTGTTGTTCACTCTGATTAATTTGGAAACCACCATATATACATAAGGTGCTTAGTTAGGGAATTCTTGCTGTAGATGGATAGTTCATGCATATCAGTCACAACTATGCAGTGTGTACATTTTCCTATTTCTTGGGAAAAAGGATGATCAGTTATTGAACTGTTTTGAAACTGTTTCATATTCCATGATGGATAAGCTAGTGGTAATCTTTTATAGAATACATTCTTAGTTAGGAATAGAAATGACAAAAAATATTTATGTTCATGGCAGCGAATAAAATCTGTATCCGTGTCCAACTCGATCCATTATCATATATGATCTTTCTATATGAGAAATTCAACTGACGAGAAATTTGATGGGAGGCAGGAAGAAAGTGAAGGGGTGGATATTGAAGTTGGTCCAGTTGTATGGCAACACGTAACAGGTCTTACATAAGCATGGGTGGAAGCTTGCAAAGGAAATATTGGTGCAACTAAACACTTTAACAATATTTATATTAATTGTCACCTTTTTAATTTGTTAAAACAAAATTTTAACCGATTAAAATAACTTAAAACTGATTTAGTTTAGTGATTTAACATATTCAAACTGCATCACTTTGCATATAGTTTTTTTCAATGAATTAAAATGTGTTTTATTATATTAAAAAAGAGTTTTATAACCAATCTAACTCGTTCAATTTTGCACTATATTAAACCAATTTCTTTTAAAAGTACGCAAACATTTTAAAAATAGTAAGAGTTGTTTGATTAATTTGAAAATTACTTCTCGAATTTTTTTTTAGTGAATAAATAGATTAAAACATAAGATTAAGAAGAAAACATTTAAGAACATTCATTATTCTTCTTTTATAGTTATGGACTTAAATTTTTTAGGTGGCCTTGTTTTTTTATAAGTAGTTGATTATTGATCAAGATGCTTTTTTTTGTTAGGTTTTATGTTTGAGATGGTGCAAAATTTAAGATCTTAATTTAAGGTCAGTAGTTCGGAGCAGATTTTTTATTTTCTAATCTCTAGCCTATATGTACAATCTTTCTAAATCTTTAAGAAAAAATCGAAACTACTTGATAGTTTTCATCGTGTGTCGAAAGAAGCTGTTTTCTGTTCCTAATCATTTTGATTGTAATTCTTTATAGTGATTAACGACTTAACATAGAATCTATTGATTCAAATCAGATAAAAATCATTGTATGATTTTTCTCTATTTTTATAATCTTTGTTTACTAACTGTTCGATAAACTTACTGAAAGAAAATTATAATTTTTAAAATCATCCTTCCCCTCTTGATTATTGACCATTTTCACGCTTTTAAAAGGTTTTGCTACGAGATACCAATCTCAACATTATCTTTCTTTAATTTTTTTTAAGTTTTGTAAAAAAACTTGAAAGTGTAATGAATTAGATTTGTGAGAGTATTGAACATCTTAATATAGTTCTGGTGTAAAATTGAATTAAACTTTGGTGATATTTTCTTCTTTTTTATCATTATATATTTATTAATTTTTAAAATTAAAGAACAACAACACCAACACTTTTTTTTCAATAAATTAGACTCTTTTTTATTTTCGAAATTTACTTTAATTTTCCTATAGAAATATATCATGCATTTGTGATAATCTTTCGTGCATAAGTTGAGTCTCTCTTTGAGCTCAATATTTTATTCTAACAAACTCAATCGGTTTAAAGAAATAAGACATTGGTTAATGACTTGTTATATAGTTTGATTTTCAACTAAAGAGTCATTTGAACTAAACATTATCAAACTAGGTTGAATTTGGTTCAATATACAAAACTCAAACCAAAATAAATGATTTTTGTTACTACAAAATTGTAAGCAATTTAAAAAAGAATGCCAAACATTTTATGATGAAAAATTACAAAGTAAAAAATTTTGCTTAAAATGATTCTTTTTATAATTATACTCATATTTACAAGTTAAACTTTCTTTTCTATTTGTATATAAATTACACAATTTCATAGTTAAAAACTGCAACATTCAAATATGCTACGATGTTAGAATAAGTACATGTACTCTAATTACAATACGTTGAAATTATAAAACAACTTTCAAAAGTCACATCTCATTTCTTTATTTTCAAATTTAAATTTAAATCAAACAGCTCGGTTAAAGAAAAAAAAATAGTCTAAAAGATATTTGATTTTCATTTTTTCAATTAGTTTTTTAAATTTATTCAATTTGAACACCGGACTAGCGTGTCCTTTCATTTGAAAACTAAATTAATAACATATTTTTTCATTGGTTTACAAAATATTTATTTGATGATTTAAATATTAGCTACCAATTAAATATTTTCAAATTCATTAAGCGATATATAAATAGTGTTTATGTTGATATATCGCAATTTGATAGGGTAAATTCATGTCATTTGTCATTAGTGTTAGTGTTTAAATGAACAAATTACTTTGTATTTTATAACACTAAAAATTAATTTAATATTTCACTAATACTTGATTCGTATAAATACATTACTTTAAACGATAATATTAGTTGTAGAATATACGTCATAATTTTATAAATCCAAGTTAAAAGGTTTTCAGGTTTTAAAACATTTAAAGTTTCAACTACCACCAAAGCGTTTGTAGTCCAACGGTTAGGATAATTGCCTTCCAAGCAATAGACCCGGGTTCGACTCCCGGCAAACGCAATCTTTTACTGCGATAAGCATTAACTTTTTCAGCTTTTTTTCATACAATGTTCGAATAGTGCCCAATGGCTTTAGATTTCATATATAAGTACAAGACATTCCAATTACCAATTGCTATTTATATAGCTAGTGGCCAAGTCAAAATCGCGATGCAGTTTATTAGCGTGACTCTTGTAAAAAGCTTAAATTTGGATCCAATAAAATGAATTAGATTTATAATCTAAATATAGTCTATTTAGTTAAAATTATATTAATGTACTTTGTCAATACAATTAAATTTAGTGAGTTAAAATTAGATTAATGTATTTTGTCAATACAATTAAATTTAGTGAGTTAGACTAACTTGACTCGATTATTTAATTTAGATTAATTTGACTCGATCTTAGATTTTAGTTGGTAGTATCAAGGTCAACTCGAATCGATTTTTGGTTGGAATCATTATGAGTCAACTATTGATTGTGATCGTTTTTGGTCGACGATCAATTGAGATCAATTAGGTTTAATATTCAACTAAGACCGACTTGACTTGAGTTGATCTTCATTTAAAGTAGACTTGAGTGGATATTTGGTTTGAACCAATTCGAGTCGAACTTTAACTAGAATTGACTCGGCTAACCTTCTATCAAGGTCAACTCATTCTAATATGGCATGATCCTCAACCATCTTAACTCGACTTATATGCAAATTGATTTTGGATCTTCAAACTAAAAATATAAATCAATCTAAACTCAATCAAAATCTAATAAGGATTTGGATTATTATAAATTAAAATGAGATTTCTAGAACAAAATTTTCTTATTATTGTTTAGATGCAATTAGTAATTAGTAATTAGTAATTGTTGGAGTCCAGAGAGCAATGGCCCCTTTTTTTCTTTAAAAGCCCATGTTTCTCTTTAAAGCCCATTTCTTTTTCTTTCAAAGCCCAATTTGTCTTTCTTTCAAAGCCCAATTTTAAGTGACAATGATTTTGTACGTGTGAATATAAATTTAATAAAATTTATTGAATCCACATTTCTCTTTCCGGTCTTGACTATCATGTTTGTTATACTCAATATTTCCCTTTGGTATTATATTATATATATGCCAAATTAATAATTCTTACAATGGAAGAATATTCTTGGTAAACATTATACATCAGGTACAACTATGAAAAACCAAATAAAAGTCTACCCTTCTCTTCCTTCTACATTTTACAAGCTCCGTTTTTTCTCCACAAAATTAAAAGCAAGAGACCATTTTCTCCCAACCCATCATTTAGTCAGTGTTGCATTGTTGACAGCAACGGTTGTAATCTGGAGTAAACACCCACTTAAGCAAGCAGAGCAGGGATTTTTCTGAATAGAAGTGCTTGGACCAAAGCTAAAGAAAGTTTTGTCATCTACCAAGGATCATAATGTACCTAGAGGAGACTCCTGTGCATGATCATCTACCAACCACAAGCCATAGTCACGAAACCGCTTTATTTTCTTCTCAAACCCAACTATATAGTTATTGTGAATGATAACATGCATGCCTTTAGTTTCCTTCACCCATGTCTTGTTCTTGAAATATAATCCGCCGGTGGGGAATGCTGCCTGTGGCAGCAGGTACATATCAACCTGAAATGGAAAAACTAATCATGAAAAGAACTATATATACCATGTACATATTTTAGATGTTCTAAAAACTAAAATAATCCCACCATCTCCTTCTAGGTGGCAAATAAATCCATGATTTAAAATGGTTATATATCAGACTAGAGATCAAGATTTAGAACAAAGAACCTTTGAAGAACATTTGGAGACCAAAATGACAGATAAAAATAATGAAACACTGAAACATAAGCCTTAAAAGTCAAAGTCACGTTTAAGATAAACCACAGAACAATCAATAACCAAAAGGAAAATAGAATTTTTATAGTAAATTACAGTATAATCAACCAGTGCATTTATTTCTTTATTATTTTTATAGTAATATGCCACACAAATAATCCAACAAACGAAAAAAAACAAACAGCTTTTTTATGAGGATAAGGTTACGTACTTCTAAGCCTCCACCGAACCCCATATTGGAAGGAGACCAAAGCCTCATTGGACCATACTTATTGAAGTTTTAGATCTAGGGAATTTCAAAACATGGTCATGAATAGAAAATAGAAGTAGCACCTGGATAGGCAATAAGGTACAGACTAGATAGTTGACACCAATTAAACTGTCAAGTCACAAGGATAGACTTTCTACTTAAGTTTATAATAGCATGCACTTTGCTAATTTATCAGAATTTAAAAACAGACTTTACTTATTAGTGATTGGCCTTTATGCCTATGCGCCATTATTAGAAACAAAAGATCCTGAATCCTGATTGACTATCCGAACAAGTTCCTACCATATATCAGTATAATTTGTCTACATAAGCTATATAGACTAGAAGGAAGTAAGAAAATACAACAAACCTCTTTAGCAATCTTCATCAAAGCCCAGTTAAAAGCAGGCTGGTCATTAGATTTCACAGTTTTAGTCCACGGTTGAATCTGAAGTTCCTCAATCCACTTTTTCAAAACTAGCTTTGCTTCATTGGTAGGGTGGAGGAAAATCATGCAGCTACAAATGTAAGGACGGCCTTTTTTTCCTGGTGGTGGTAAATCGTGAGAATGGTTCAATGGTTTGATCTGATCTCAGAAAGAAATTAAAAGATAAAGTCAATAATACAAAAATAAAATGAACTTTCACACTAAAATTGCAAACATATTCAAACAGGGAAAATGATAAAGAATAAGAGACAATTTACAAACATCAGCACAAACCCAAATGGATTACAATGGAATCTCCTTTGACATTATTTGATTAAATTTATGATTATCTTCTTCAGTCATTCAGAGACAAGAAAACCCTCAACGGACCAGACAAGGAGGATATTTATATCATTGAATTTCTGGATATTCATTTCACGTTCTATCATGGATATCATGATGTTTTCTCTGCAAAATTGATTCATACATTCACTAAAAATGGGGTTTAAACCAAAAACAGACAACAGATAACAATGTTTATTCCAATTATCAATCATAACAAACATTATCACTCTATCTATACACTATTCATAAGTCAATGACGATGAAGTGAAGAAGGAAGGTATAGCATGATCAACCCAAGTCTTGTGTTAAAATTAAAAATTTTGGCGGTACAATATGGAATTACTAACTATGTATGAATAATAAGCAAAATCAATTTGGTTTTTGAAGTGTATTCCCGATGAAATATCTAGTAACAAATAATAATATCAACCATCACTTCAAAAACCATGTATTAATCCTTATGTCTGTCAATCTTGGATCAACCTTCACTTATTGCATTAATCCAATATCTAAAAGATAAGCCATGCATCATGTGTCATCAAATCAAACATAGTGAAACTATAAAAACCCCAGCACCAATTTTTCACAAAAATGATTTCCAATATGAATTTATATATATTTCTTGCTTTAACCTAGACAAAAACATTGATGTAACTCTTTGTTATTCTATAAAATAATTGAAGTCAAGGCAGAAGGAAATGAACTTATAAGAGAACACTCACTGTAGTCATATCATCAGTAAAGTACACATCATGGTTCCCTACAAGATAAGGAAATGGATCAGCCAACCAAACCATATCAACATCATTGTACATCACACTATATCCAAGCTCCAAAATCTTCAGCAGATGTCTAGGCCTCCTGGCTGTAAAGTTGAAGAAACCCTATATAGCGAAAAAAACCAAGCACAGGTCAGAAAAGCAAAGCGCCACAAAAATGTAATAAATAAAATCAACTTATTATTGTTTAAGCACATTGCGTAGAAGTTGTGCTTGGAAGAACTTATTTACAACTTATTTGAAACTTAGAAAAGCTTATAAACGTAAATGATACACTTTGATAAACTATTTTCGGGCAATGTCAATAAACTCTTGAAGATAACTTATGAAAACAACTTACAACTTATATGAAACTAGTTTAGCCCTATTTTATTCCTGTTTAAACAAACTTCTTAATAAGAACTTAGAGATAAATAAAATAAGAAGAAAAAATGAATTAAGCTTCTCCCATAAGTTTAAATTAACTCATGCATAAATTACTATATAGAGCTCTTTCACTTGGAAACACTAAACTTATTTTAACTTGTGTATAAACTAATTTTAAGTTATGAAAAAAGTTAATTCATTTTACCTTTTTTATTTTCTTATCTTGTAAATATTTATTGAAAAATTGATCCACACATCCACTTACTTACTCTTTGATTATACAAACAACTTCTAAACAAGTGCTTCCAAGGCAAACACTTTTAACTAGCATACACTTCCTATTAGTACTGAAGGGTAGCCCCTTTAAAAATCAGATGTTCATGGTGACTTTCACCATATCATCTCTCACCCAATGTGTTGGCAACCAATAAGGTTAGCACTCTACTTATATATTGCAATTTGATCACGTCTTTATCTCTAAATGATGCGAGATCTCCAACAACCCCTCACCCATCGAATACCGGACAAGTCGATCATGAGGACTGGATATCTTCATCGTGAGAATAAAGAAGACCCAATTGCAGATAACATAATAGACTCAACAAATTTCACTGTAATAGATTTTGATTCGGTCTTATTAAAATGAACTTTAAGCCTAAGTCAGGCTCATGAACCCTTTCTCTTCAATAGACTCACCTACCGGTTCTAGATTTGCACCTTAATCTAACATATAAGTAGCCTTTTATACAACCCCGCTCGAATGAAAGCTCCAGTAGTTAAAACTAAAGCACAAGAGCAGTAGGGGACTCTAAACCAAAAGAATAGTCCATTGGATGGAAAGGTCTCAAACCTTAAGTAACACATGATGTAGTTATTGTATTCAGAGTGAAACTCCTAACATTTCCTATTGTTATTACTGTATAAAGGAATCCAGTTAAATGCAGTGAGAAAGAAACCTGAGAGCCAAACTTATGGGCAGCTTCAGCATCAAGAACGGGAGGAATGAGAACAGCGTGGCCAGGCCAAAGATCATTGACCCGGTGGAGCGAGGCGTAGTCCTCGGCAATGACAAGGACCATATCCTGGCGATCCTGCATGGCTATACTAATCAACCAGTTGTTGAGGAAGGGCAAGTAGGGTTGGCTGACAATGCAGACGATGACGGAGCCATTTTTGGCCACAAAGGAGAGAGCTTGTTCCAGTGTGTAGTGGTCCCATTTGGAAGCTGAGGTTGAAGTTAAAGTAAAGGAGAGAGCTTGGGGCATGCCGACCCAGGGGCAGAAGACGCCCACTACGACCACGAGAGCGAGCAGGGCAAGGAGGGTGGTGGGGCCCAGAACGGAGGAGAAGGGTCTCTTGGAATTGGTTGAAGATGAAGCTGAAACGGGAAATGGGTTGGAGAAAGGGTTCTGCAAAGTTCTCTGGTGGAGGAAGGAGGACATTGCTGATCGATGCAGAAACAAAGAAGATTGGGAATTTCTGCAGAATGAGAACGACGGATTTCTGATTCACTCAGATCGGATCAGAACCCTGCTGATTCGACTGCCTTTCTTTCTTCTTTCTATCGCTTCGGTTCGTTGCTAATCTTCACTCACAAACTTCACTCTGCATCTTTAATCCTATTTTTTTCCTTGTCGTTACTTTTTTTTTATCACAACAATTTAAGCATATTTGATTTTAATCTTTTAAATTTAAATTGTGTCAATTAACTTTTCTACAAGATGAATTATACCATTTTAATTTCTTCAACAATTAAAATTATTTAGGTGATATTTGACTTGTGACGTTTGGAAATACTAAAATTGTCTATTCACACAATTTGATATATGAGACACTAAAGTATGCATGATTACGTACCAAAATTTCAATGCTCAATTTTTTTCTATTGTCAATGAATGTTACTTTTTACTTTCAGAGTTGCAAAAATAATCATAATAAGGAAACAAAAACTTTTTCTTAAGAGATGGGAAATAAAAATACTATATTATTATGCTTCTATAAGTATTATTAATAAAGTAAGTATAAAGTAAATAAGATTTTTACGGTAATTTAGTAATTAACATTTTAAGATCATAAATTGTTAAGTCTTTATAATATAAGAGGATAGATAAAAAAAAAAAAGTGTTTTTCTCTAAATACTAGACTAATCAACATAAACGTAAGTGTTACAAGACCAAAGTGTTTGTACTTCAATAGAATAGAAGTTCTAATGTTGTCTTAACTTTTAGGAAGAAATTTTTAGTGCTTTTAAAATAAAATAAGATAAATCATTGGACATATAAATTAAGGATACAATACTTTACACTTGTGCTGTTTTCCTGCGTGTACCGGTTCGGAGCATCGTAGAGAACTTATGTAGATTGATAGTGTTGTTTTTGCTTTGTAAACACGACATTTTAATTAAACTTAAAAATAAAAGTTTATAAAAAATATATAATGTTCACATCTCCTTTCTTTATTTTTCTATCACTTTTTAACATATGTATACAATGAAATATTTTTACACCAAATATTTTTACACTCTCATTTACTCTCCCTTCTTTGTTTCGATAATAGGTTCATTAAAACATTATTAATGTCAATCATTATATTTTTAAATATTATTTATTTTAAAACTCAAAACTCCATCAAGATCTTCTCATTAAATATTCATATCTCAATTTATCATTCGATACATTTAAAAAAAAAATTCCAAAATAAGTAATATCTCAAATACGATAATTAAGTCTAAACAAAATTTATTATTATACACATTTATATTTTTCTTTCATATTATTTCACAACAATAATGTGTTAAAAAAAGAACAAATTAAACTCTTATGAAAATCTTAATCTCTTAAGTATTGTCATTTTATACTTAGATTTTGATCATAACAAACAAAATAATTTGATTGTCTAATATAATCTATCATGTATTTAACGAGTATTATAGAAAAGTCAAATCAAGTCATTTGACAAAAAAAAGTATAAGTTATGTTTGAAATACAAGTAACAAATGAATTCATGTTAGATGTATATTATAAATGAATAGAGGAGTCCTCAAAAGATGTCAGATGAGTGCTGTAGAGCTTATATAGATTTTCAAGAAGTGTTAAATAATAACCTTGACAAGTTTAGATAACCATGTTATCAATAGGCACTCTTTAATATACATTCGTTTCCACTTACAATTTCATTTTGATTCATTTTAAAATTAATTTTTTAAATGAGAGTGAATTTTGGAAGTAAAGTTTATGAGAATTAGTGTAAGATTTCATTAATCTGACAGACAAAAAAATTGTTTAATTGGTAGAAATTAAATATTACCAAAATGCCCCTAATTATTAAAGTAATATAAAAAGATAATTGTTAATGTTATATTTAATTGTAAAAATATTAATAAAGAGTAAAAAATTAATGTTAACTATTATTATTATTATTATTATTATTATTATTATTATTATTATTTCATCCTGTAAATCATTTCAGTTAAACACACTATATTCAAGGGTGAAATTGTAAATGCTGAGAAATCCTTGCAAATTTGCGCATAGATGAAAGATTGGAAAATTCTTTTATCCTGTAAATCTGCGCTTTCAAATGCGCACAAATCTTTAAAAACGAACACAAAAATAATCTGAAATCTGTCTTCACATTTCATCGTGCACAGTAAATTACCCTAAAGTGAAGAGAGACTTAAGGAATAAGATGTAAGTGTTGTAAGAAAATAATAATAAAATATATTAAACATGTTGTTGAAGTAATATTCTCTAAATATTTGTCAAAAAGAGCACTAGTGTAATACAAAGTTGAAGAATAAATGCCCTTAACTTTTATAAGATAAATGTGGTGCTAGATGTTAATAACTCATACTAACATATAACTTTATTAGAAGTAGGATGACGATGGGTTGTGTCAGATATGAATTCTGATTCGTAATAAAAAAATTTATTTGTTACCTATCTTGTTATTTGTCGGATATCCACTTAAAAAATACTTTTGGATATTTTAAAATCTGCAAATTCTCGTAGATACTTGCAAATATTTTAAAAAATATATTTTATAAATTTTTAAAATAAATCTAAATGAAATTACAAAAAAATATAAAATATAATGTAAATTAAAATTTAATTTCAATTAAATTTAACCTAATAAAATAAAAATTAATTTTAATTTTAATTAAACTTAACTTAATAAAATAAAAATTAAATTTTTATTTTAATTTTTTGCGGGTAATGGATATTCGTGGCTACGAATAGTATGATACCCGCACTCAACCCGTTTATAAGCGAGTATTAGAATACCCACTATCTGTGAGTAATAAATACCTACGAGTACCAATTATTTGCCGCAATTTTTTTTTTTTTGCAACCCACGAACATAGATATTTTTGTCATAGATATTTTTGTCATAGCTAGAGGCACTTAATAATAGCCCATTTGTTTTACATAGTGAAACCTTTTCTTATTAGCAATGGAGAAATGGACATTGTTAGGTTTTTTAATGGGAGATACACTAGAAAAATTCGACATTAATGAGTCATGAGTAAACCATATGAGATGCTAAAACAATATCTCAACTCAATTCCTTGAGACAATGTGTTTATGAGTCATTCTTATTTTATATTGCTTATCTCACTCATTTCTACCTAAAGTGGGTGACCATATTCACACCTTAAATTTCCTATAAATTTTCTCTCTAAGTGTGAGTCTTTATTAAAAATTGCAAAGTACTCCTTGAAATTCAAGTGTTCTACCCATGAGTGTTTTACTCATATAACATTTTGATGATGTTTTCTTTTGTATATGTTGTTTAACTTTCTCATTTTTATTCAACGAAGGATTCAAAATAACACTTGGATCCTTACAATATCCTTTTCAAGACTAAGTTTCTTATACATTCGTACACTTCCTTCTCAATCATTAAAGTCAGGTACATAGCTTTCTTAGAAGCAGCCAAGGAGATATTATGATTGAAGAACCTTCTCAAAAAATTTGGAAAAAAGGCAAGATGATTTTTTATTATTTAGTGATAGTTAGAATGTTATATGTCTTTCTAAAATCTAAGCCTTCATTTTATATGCAATCATATTACTTGAAGTATTATATTGAGACCTGATAAGTGTTAGAAATTTGTCTTTGTTGGAGATTTCATGATCAAATAATCCAACTAATATGTTGACCAAGATTGTCATAATTGATAAGTTTAGGCTTTGGATTACTTTAATATTTTTGGTTAGAGGTGTAATTGTAATGTTTTATATAGATCAACTCATGATTCTTTGTTTTTTAATCTCCTTAATATATTTTCCCTTGAAATAACTAATAGTGATATTACAACTAATGATTTTTCTTCAAGTATGATCTAATATAGATAGAGAATCCTAAGTTTGTTGATTCCTTGTATTCAAAGTTTTTTTGGAAGGCAGAAAAAAAACATGTCTTGTTAAGATAAATATCAATACTAGATAAAAATTGTTTTTGTTGATGAAGAAAGTACCAATTTGGGAAGAACTCTTACTTAATGGAGAGTTTGCTAGAAATCTAAATGTGAATTTGAATCTCATAAAAATAAGAAAGTTAAAGAACAAATGAGAAAAAAAACTCAAATTTATTATTCTAAAATTTTAAATTAGAAATTGTATTATAATTTTTTATATATGTTGACATGTGACTCATTGATATTGAATCTCCCTAATATATTGATGGCAATGCTCTAGGTAGGACAAGCCAAATCTAGAAGCAACCAAGCCAACAAGAACAAGATGCTCAAGGTTTTAGATGGAATGCAAAATGGTAGTGGTATAAGGTGGAGGTTGTCATGGTTTTGGGTGTTTGAATGGTGATGAAAGGTGTGTTTGGTGGTTCTCTAAGAGAGGTTGGACCAACTCTTGGAGGAAGGTGGCTAGAGGAGGCCACTTGGGTTGCTCTAGCCTAGGGTGACCTTAAAAGAGTAGTATGACACAAAAATGACAGTATAACTTTACTCTAAATCAAAGGGATTACATGATGTAGAGTACCTCTATTTATAGGCTAAGGTGTCTCAAAATGGGCTGAAACTTTAACCTAAAAGAGCTACCTTGGTTGGCTTGGAGAGCAAGGAAAAATCCTGTCCAATAGAAGGGAGACAAGTGGCAAAAAGTCTCTCAAATGAGAGAGTGACAAGTGACCACTACCTATGGAAAAGCTCTTCATTCCTAGAATGACACATGACCACTAACTAGGTGAAAACTCTCCAATGGGAAGCTTCCACATGTCTAGGACGAAATTCTTCTCCCTTGTTCTCCAAGCTTAGCCAAAATGTTGACCCCTTGGTCAACACACCCATTTTGGATGTCCAAGCATAGTCAACTTTGAGCCTTGGCCCTTTGTTGACTTATTTGGTCAAAGTCCTATTCTACTTGGCCTAAAATACAAGGCTCAATTAAAATCCTACGCTACTAGGTCCATAATACAAAAGCCCAAATAAAATCTAGACTACTTGGCCCAAAATACAAAGCCCAAATAAAATCTATACTACTTAGCCCAAAAATTATTCTTACTCTACGAAATCTTTATGATGACTTAAGATGACCCAAGAAAAAGAGTCTAGGTTCATTTTCCATAGATGCCTCCAACTTTTGATGAATGTTCTAGGTCATGACAAGGGTATGCCATCACATATTTCGTGAAAAATTACCAAAAACCACATAGTCCACACCTATTTGTTATTTCTACTCTCCTAATTTATAAATGTCGCATGATGATTGAATCGTAGTCTTGAGATGTTAAAATTTCATATTAATAATGTTTAACATGATTTAAAAAATTCCAACTAAAACATTTATGATGCTTTCAATGACGGATATGTTAAAATTAAATAATGATACAACCTTTCATATATATATATATATATATATATATATATATATATATATATAAAATCTGATGATTATGGATAACCATATTTGAAAAAAAAAAGGAGAAATTAAATAGAATTTGATAAACTTGCGTAGTTGTGTGCATAGTGCATGATCAGTGTTTCAATATGTTTCATGTTGATGTATTTAGAAGCAGAACAGAAAAGAAGCCTCCTTTGAGTCCAAGCAAGAAAACCAAAATAACATTCTCACCAATCGCTCCCTTACGTCTCTTAGACTCAAACCAACCACTCTCCAACGCACAGTTTGGTAGATACACACACTACTCTTTCGTATGATTATTATTATTCACATAAACTCTTTCACAGTTTCTTATAAAACCCACTTCTACAACAGATTCACCATGGCATTGAACTCCATGGCTGCTTCTCATTCCCATTTCCCAAGTGACTCAGGCCAGGCATTGAACTCCTCCCTTTGGTGCAAATAACTTGTTTTGTTACTATGAACCTTAGAAAGTCACTTATTTCTTATGATGTTTACTATGTTTGTTCTGATATAACAGCATCGACCTCCTACTCGTCAATCTGCATCAAAAGTGTGTCGAGTTTGTAGTGATCAGATTGGACATGGGGAAAATGGAAAGCTTTTTGTGGCTTGCCATGTGTGTAGTTTTCCCGTTTGTCAACCCTGCTATGAGTATGAGAGGAGTGAAGGGAACCAGTGCTGCCCTCAGTGCAACACCCGCTATAAGCGCCACAAAGGTTAACTTAGCTTATGATCGTTGGTTTTTTACTTTATTGTTGTTGTTATTGTAAGAACTTCATTTTTTTTTGGAAAAACTAATGTGATAATATGGCATTGGCTTCCCTGCAGGTTGTCCTAGAGTAGCTGGTGATGATGAGGAGCATTCTGATGCAGATGATTTTCATGATCCAGATGAGAAACATGATGCCAATCATTGGGTAAATTTTTAATAATATGATGGCAAAATCTTACTTCTTGTACGATTTTTCAAATATCTCACATGATTTTTAATAACAAAAGTAGAAAATCACGTTAAATTTATAATACAAACACAAAACTAGCACAGTGATGCATTATAATACAATCACATTCAATAATACATCACAAACTCCCACTTTATATGCTATCTGTACAATAATGCTAATCTTGTGCTCTTATTTTTTATCAAAGTTCCAATGATACGTGCAATGCAGACATTGTTCCTTCCCTTTTCATGTAATTTCACAGATTAGGATTTATTAAAATGAATGAGTGTTGCTGTGGCTATTCTAATTGAATAGAAGTAACCAGAGATCTGGGTGGTTGTCTGTGATTTCTATAGGAAAATAAAGACCACAAGGAACAGCAGTGGCATCCGAAAGGTCAAGCTTTATCTTCAGCAGGAAGTGGTAAGTCAAAACTGTTACGATCAATCGCTAATTATGTTCAATGTAGGTGATTTTTTTGGACATAATCTTTAATTTATGAAAGCTTGTCTGAGTTGATCTATTGTTCTGCAGTGGCTAGTAAGGAATTTGAAGGGGAGAAGGAATTCTTCAGTAATGGAGACTGGGAAGAAAGATTAGAGCAATGGAAAGCCAGGCAAAAAAAGAGAGGTATTCTTAACAAAGAGGAAGCCAAAGATGACCAGGGAGAAGATGATTACCTGTAAGTGCACTTTTCAGCATAAGTTGAAAATATCTCATTCTTCTGTATACATGAGATTAGTCTAGTTTGGTATCCATTTAAAATATGTGAAAGATTCAGGAACTTACCATATACAGTTCAATTTTGTAAGAATATAAAAAATAGTTACGTGTCACATTATGCAGTGTGATAAATTTAGTTTCTTATGAGTTCATGAATCTACAATGCCTTACAAAATGTAAGTTATGGCTTCAAATGTATGTTGTAGAACAATTATTACCTTGAAACATGATGCATGCAATTTCATTTTTGCACCTTGCAGTTTGGCTGAAGCTAGGCAACCATTGTGGCGTAAGGTTCCAATATCTTCAAGTCTAATCAACCCATATCGCATAGTCATAATCATGAGGCTCTTTATCCTCGTTTTCTTCCTCCGTTTCCGTGTCTTAACTCCAGCATATGATGCATATCCACTGTGGCTTGCCTCTGTGATGTGTGAAGTATGGTTTGCACTGTCATGGATACTTGACCAGTTCCCCAAATGGTTCCCCATAACTCGTGAAACTTACTTGGATCGCTTGTCCATGAGGTTTGAGCGTGAAGGGGAGCCAAACCTTCTAGCCCCAGTTGATGTCTATGTGAGTACTGTGGACCCTTTGAAAGAGCCTCCCATTATAACAACAAACACTGTTCTTTCAATCCTGGCTGTTGATTACCCGGTTGACAAGGTGTGTTGCTATGTATCTGATGATGGTGCGTCTATGCTCCTTTTTGATGCACTTTCAGAAACTTCTGAGTTTGCACGAAGATGGGTTCCTTTTTGTAAGAAGTATAGCATAGAGCCAAGGGCACCGGAGTTCTATTTTTCTCAGAAGATTGATTACTTGAAAGATAAGGTGCAGCCTACCTTTGTGAAGGAACGAAGGGCCATGAAGGTAGGCCATAAAGATAGGACAAAAAGGTTGCGTGTTTCTAAGAAATTATTACATGATCAAACTATTATGATCTGTTATATGGAGTGGAAATGAAAATTTTAAACAATATTTAATGAAAAGGACTCGTATATGTTGCTGTTCAATCTCTTTATGAATCCCTTCGAAAGACCTAACATAACATGATGTTGGTAATCTCTACTTGATATATAATGGAAATCCTTTATCATTTTTTTGCTTCATTTATAACTGTTCTTCTGTTTTTTGTTTTCTCCACTGCAGAGAGAATATGAAGAATTTAAAGTAAAAATTAACTCCTTAGTGGCAAAAGCTCAGAAGAAGCCTGAGGACGGGTGGGTGATGCAGGATGGAACCCCTTGGCCTGGCAACAGTACTCGTGATCATCCAGGAATGATTCAGGTTTGGCTATGATTCAAATCCTCTTGCTAGTTCTTGTGTTGTGCATTCTTCATTGTCTAATCATGATGGAACAAAGAAACCATAATATAGGAACATTTGAATATCTATAATTTTTGTCCCTCTTGGTTAATTCTTCGAGAAAATAGAGAAAAGGAAAATATAATAACGCTTATGATTTACAAATTTTCTTTCCTTAGATTGGAAAAGCTGGTTCTCTGGTGATGTGGTTCATGAACTTACAATTGCAGGTGTATTTAGGAAGTGGTGGTGCACTGGACGTAGAAGGCAAGGAACTGCCACGGCTGGTGTATATTTCACGTGAAAAGCGTCCTGGCTATAACCACCACAAGAAAGCTGGTGCTATGAATGCTTTGGTAGGTACAAAATAGTAACATGTATAACAAGAAGAGTAGAAATTATGTCTAGAATATGACTTTTCTTTGTTGTCTATACTTTAAAGGTTCGAGTTTCAGCTGTGCTTTCAAATGCACCTTTCATGCTGAATCTGGATTGTGACCATTACATAAACAATAGCAAGGCTATAAGAGAGGCCATGTGCTTTTTAATGGACCCCCAGATAGGAAAGAAGCTCTGCTATGTCCAATTTCCACAAAGATTCGATGGTATTGATCGTCATGATAGATATGCTAATCGCAATATTGTATTCTTTGATGTAAGTGGCGTTCATCTAAACTATGTAACTTAGTATCTGCAAACAGCATTTCAATGATGACATTTGATGTGAGTTTTCTATGTTTCTTACATGTTAGATAAATATGAAAGCCCTGGACGGGATTCAGGGTCCAGTTTATGTTGGAACTGGATGTGTGTTCAATAGGCAGGCACTATATGGATATGATCCACCAGTATCTGAGAAAAGGCCAAAGATGACCTGTGACTGCTGGCCTTCATGGTGTTGTTGTTGTGGTTGTTCGAGGAAATCCAAGTTAAAGAAGAAATCTGGTGGAAGAGGGGGTCTCTTTAGTAGATTATACACCAGGAAGAAGAAAATGATGGGGAAGAACTACGTTAGGAAAGGGTCTGAGTCCATGTTTGATCTTGATCTTGAAGAGATTGAAGAAGGGCGTGAAAGGTATGGCGAGCTAGAGAAATCATCCCTCATGTCCCAAAAAAAGTTTGAGAAGAGATTTGGGCAGTCACCAGTTTTCATTGAGTCCACTTTGATGGAAAATGGTGGACTTCCTGAAGGCACCAACAGTCAATCGCTAATTAAGGAAGCTATTCATGTTATAAGTTGTGGCTATGAAGAGAAGACTGAATGGGGAAAAGAGGTAATCGATCTCATTAATTACAATGAGACTAATCTTTTAAGATGAAGGAAGTTTTGGTTTTGCGTGATGCTTCATTTGGTTCTGTTAGTCCTTTTGACAAATTTGTTTGCATGCAGATTGGATGGATATATGGCTCAGTCACAGAAGATATATTAACAGGGTTTAAGATGCATTGTAGAGGATGGAAATCAGTATACTGCATGCCAAAAAGAGACGCTTTCAAAGGATCTGCCCCAATAAATCTATCAGATAGGTTACACCAAGTTCTGAGATGGGCCCTTGGTTCTGTTGAAATTTTCCTTAGTCGCCATTGTCCATTGTGGTATGGCTATGGAGGAAAACTGAAATGGCTGGAGCGGTTGGCTTATACTAATACCATTGTTTATCCATTCACTTCCATCCCTCTACTTGCATACTGCACAATTCCAGCAGTTTGTCTTCTCACTGGAAAATTCATCATCCCAACTGTAAGTACACAACTGTTACATCCTTTTTTTCATCGTTTTACATGGATAACTAGTTTTCTTTGCTTTATTGTGATCACTTTCATCCCTAGTGCTCCAGAAATTATCACATGGTTCTGGGTTGTTATCAATCTTAACACGACATATAATAGAGATTTTAAATTCAATCGATTTTAGAGATTCTACATACAGTATATAAATAAATGAATGCAAATATAAGTCGCTCAAAAGTGCTACTCTTTGCAGTTGACGAACCTTGCTAGCGTATGGTTCATGGCTCTATTCATCTCCATCATTTTAACTGGTGTGCTAGAGCTGAGGTGGAGTGGTGTGAGCCTTGAAGACTGGTGGCGCAATGAACAATTTTGGGTGATTGGAGGAGTATCTGCTCACCTTTTTGCTGTATTCCAAGGTCTCCTTAAGGTTCTTGGAGGAGTGGACACCAATTTCACAGTGACAGCCAAAGCAGCAGATGATACTGAATTTGGAGAGTTGTACCTGTTCAAGTGGACAACACTTCTGATCCCACCAACCACTCTTATAATCTTGAACATGGTGGGAGTTGTGGCTGGAGTATCTGATGCCATTAACAATGGGTATGGTTCATGGGGTCCTTTGTTTGGGAAGGTATTCTTTGCTTTCTGGGTTATTGTCCATTTATATCCTTTCCTCAAAGGTCTCATGGGAAGGCAAAACAGAACTCCTACTATTGTTGTCCTTTGGTCAATTCTTTTGGCATCAATTTTCTCTTTGATTTGGGTTAGAATTGATCCTTTCTTGCCAAAACAAACTGGCCCAGTTCTCAAACAATGTGGAGTAGAATGCTAAGGCACTGGAGTTGCATGTGTGTACAAAGGGACCACTTCATATTCACCATGCTCGTGTTTAGGAAGTAGATTAAGAGTACTTTATTCATAGTAGTGTACACACATAAATGTAAAAAATCTGCATCAAAACCACTAGAATGGGGGCTTCAATTCAATTACTTCCATTAAAAGAGAGAAGAGTCCAAGGACTAAATACTTTGTTGTTTCATTCATTATTTTTAAAGAAAAACCAGAGATTTTAAATTTATGCTACGTACTTATCATATTTTAATGATAAATATAGATTTTTGTGTTAGTCACTGTTATTCCTTTTACCTTATTAGTACTAATAATTCGAAATTATAAAATTTTATGAAATTATAAAATCATAAAATTATAAAATTATAAAATATATTTAGTGAAGAATTTTTTAATTAAAGTTTTGTTGTGAAATTGTTAATCTCTAATTTCGTCAAAATAAAAAAAAAATATTTAAAACATTTAAAAAGTAGATCGGTAAGAAATTTCTAAAATAAAAGTAAAAATAAAACATTTTGAAAAGGAAAATAAAAAATAGGTTTAATGTCTCCGTAGGTCCCTATTTTTGTCATGAATTTCAAATAGGTCCTCTTCATTTTCAGCGTGTCAATTGAGTCCTTTTTTTTGTAAAATTGAATCAATTACAGACCTGCCGTTAATTTGGACAAACGCCCGTTACGGTATTGGTTAGGTGGCATGGTTGAGTGCAGACGTGGCATTTAAAACGATTATTGTATTAAATAATTGGTATGCACGTATGATTATTCAGTTTTGGGTAAGGGCATACTAGGAAATTTGAAAAAATTAAAGGGCAACTGAGATTGGGGAAAGAATTTGAGGGTTTTTAATATTAGGGTTCGCGTGAGAGGCCAAAAATCGCGATCGTAAGTTCGAGCTGAA
Organism: Vigna umbellata; assembly: GCF_029865625.1. NCBI lineage: Eukaryota > Viridiplantae > Streptophyta > Magnoliopsida > Fabales > Fabaceae > Vigna > Vigna umbellata. The sequence goes on along the minus strand of NC_142165.1, from coordinate 60,545,356 downwards.
GCGGCAGAGTGCATGCAGTGGGCGGTGTCTGTGGGTCCTTTTTGTTGGAAGCAAGAAGCTGAAGCACGTGGTCAGTGGAGGTTCATCTAAAGGAAGGTAAGTGTTTGTGCTTTATTGTATTCGTTTTTATTCAATCGAAACTACAATATTCGGTGGTGGTCCCCCATTGATGTATGCTTTGGTCTCTGGTTTTGATTGCATTTTGGTGGTCCCCCATGTATGTTTAAAGTTATTTCACTTTGTCTGAGTGCGTATGTTTAAAGTTATTTGATCTCTGTGCCTGTTTTAATATATATTTTTTTTGTCGTGATATGTTTTCATAATAGGTCTGTAGATATATTTATGTTGTGTTGTGCGTAATGGAGGACGCTATTGTGTGTGTGTTCCACCATGGAGGAAAGTTCATTAATGATAGTACCGTAAAGTATGAAGGGGAGACAACAACTTTGTCCTTTGACCCTGACACGTGGAGTTTTTTTGTGGTTGTCAGTGTAGTCAAAAGTTTAGGATATGAGAATTTTAAAGATTTATGGTACTGTTTAGGAGGGGGTTTAGTGTTGGAAAATAGGTTGGAACAATTGATTGATGACAGAGGTGCCATGCATATGGCTAACTTAGCTAGGCTTAATGGTGAAGTTCACTTATACGTTGTCCATGTAGTTTCTGATCCCGAAGTCATTCATATGCTTCAAGACATTACTAATGATGAAGGAGAAGTTGAAGGTAATGGTACAGTACAAAAAGAGGTTGAAGAAGATGGTGATTCTGTTAAAGTAAATGGTGAAGGTGATGGTGACTTACAAGAGGTGAATGTTTGTGAAGAAGATGGTGAGGGTGTTGAAGTAAATGGTGTAGTTGATGGTGACTTACAAGAGGTCAATGTTTGTGAAGAAGATGGTGACGGTGTTGAAGTAAATGATGTAGTTGATGGTGACTTACAAGAGGTGAATGTTTGTGAAGAAGATGGTGACGGTGTTGAAGTAAATGATGTAGTTGATGGTGACTTAGAAGAGGTGAACGAGGGTGAAGAAGAGCAAGAGTTGCATGAGGTTGAAGAAGAGCAAGAGTTGAATGTGTGTGAAGGAGTCGTGGAGGATGAAGTTTATCTTTGTAGTTGGAGTACATCTACTGAAGAAGGTGATGTACATGGAATTAATGAGTGCTTAGAGGGCGTAGTAGATGTGAGTGTTGAATGTGATATAGATGGTGATGTAGATTGTAATGTCCAAGTAGAAGTAGAAGTAGAAAGTCTTTATGATAGTGATGATGACCGTGATAATGTCAGTGTTGAATGTGATGATCATGACGATAGAGGATTGTCAGATTTTGAGTGGAAATCTGAGGAATTTCTTAGTGCAACAGATAGTGATGAAGAGGTTAATGACAGTGAAGGTTATGGGAGGTTTGGTATTTTTTGTATGCCAAAAAGTATGGTAGACTTTACATGGGAAGTTGGGACTTTTTTTGCAGAAAAGCAAGATATTTTAGATGCTGTAAAAGGGTATGCCTTGGAAAATGGGAGGAATATAAAGTTTGTAAAAAATGACAAGAGAAGATTGAGGATGAAGTGCTTTGGTGCAAAAGGAGAATGCCCATGGACCATATACTTTGGTTATATGGAGGCTGTAAAATCATGGCAGCTGAGAACTAAAAAAGACATTCATACATGCAGCAGGGAGTTCAACCTGAAGTTAGTTGACGCCAAGTGGTTGAGCAAAAAGTTGGTGAAAACAGTTCAGGAAAATCCTAAGATGAAGGGTGTTGATATTCGTGAAAAAGTTCAAAGGAAGTGGAACATAGGTATATCAAGGTCTATGGCTTATAGAGCCAAAGCTATTGCTTCTAATGAAATTGATGGGTCCTTTAATGAGCAATATAAGAGGATATATGATTATGCGCATGAGTTGTTGGAAAGAAATCCAGGATCTACAGTTAAGGTCCATGTTGAGAATAATGAGGGTGAGTTAATTTTCAAGAGATTTTACTGTTGTTTGAAGGCATGCAAAGACAGTTTTGTCTGCTGTAGGCCAATAATTGGATTAGATGGAGCCTTTTTGAAAGGGAAGTATGGTGGTGAGCTATTGACGGCTGTTGGGAGGGATGGAAATGATCAAATGTTGCCCATTGCATATGCGGTGGTAGAAGTCGAAAACAAAGATTCATGGATGTGGTTTTTGGAACTTTTGATTGATGATCTTGGTGGTGGAGAAGTGTGTTCTTCAATTACTTTTGTCTCCGACCAACAAAAGGTAATAATCATATTTAAATTGCTTCTTTCGTATATTGGTTCATTAATTTGATATGGTGATAAATCATTTATGTTAACACCACAGGGTCTACTACCAGCCATTCAACAGTTACTCCCAGGTGTTGACCAGAGATTTTGTGTCAGACACTTATATTCAAACTTTAGGAAAAAGTTTCCTGGTAAAAATCTGAAACAGCTGATGTGGAGGGCAGCTACTGCCACTCATCCACAAAACTGGGAAAGGGAGATGAGAAACATTAAAGATATAAATGAAGACGCATTCAAGCATTTGATTGCCATCCCTCCAAGGTTGACAATTTGTATTAATTATTTTTGCCCTTTGTATATTATTTTATGTTTGTCCATATTAGTTGCAGTTTTAACATATATCATCTGTTGTAGATATTGGTCAAGGTCCAGATTCAGTCCAACACCAAAATGTGACACATTGGTCAACAATATCAGTGAGGCTTTCAACAGTGTCTTGGTTCACACCAGGACTAAACCAATCATAACAATGCTGGAAGAAATTAGGGTATACATAATGCAAAGATGGGCAAAAAACAGGTCTAAGATACAATCATTTTCAGGACCAATTTGTCCAAAGATCCAGGCCAGATTTACAAAGGAATCCCAAGCAACCAAGAATTGGATACCTAGGTAACTTTCTTCATAACTTGATAAATGTTTATTCATTCCTTGGTAAACTTTATGTCAGACACTTTAATGTGTTGTTTAAATTTTTTATTTCTTTATAGCTGGTCAGCACACAAACTGTTTGAAGTAAGACACGTCTCCCAAAGTGGAGAAAAATTTGTTGTAAACATAGACGAGTTCTCATGCTCGTGCAGGAGATGGAGCATCACAGGAATTCCATGTTGTCACTCCCTTGCCGCAATGAAGTTTCTTAATATTGATGGCCAGCAGTTCATTCCGGCTTGCTTTCTAAAGTCCACCTATGAAGAAACCTATGCATCAATCGTATATCCCATCAACGGCAACAACATGTGGGACCTAACACCATATCCGGATGTCATGCCTCCTAGGAAAAAGGTTATGCCTGGAAGACCTAAAAGGAAAAGAAGACTGGAGCAGTGGGAGATCAGAAAGGATGATTCACGAGTGAGCAAGGGTGGTTTGCGGAAGAGATGCGGGATATGTAGGGAGGTTGGGCACAACAGGAGTCGTTGCCCGAAAGCAACCCAAGAACCAATCATGCCATCATCGCAATTATCTGAAGTCTGTATGAATGATGAGGAAGCTCAACTATAGATGTGTGTATAAATGACAATGATGCCAAGTTTAAGGAACTTTGGTTATGTAATAGTCTAAGGAACAAGGTTAATTGTTTTACTGCTATGTAATTTAATGAATGACAATGATGCCAACTATGTATGGTTTTGGATGTATTACAATGATGCCAACTATGTATGGTTTTGGATGTATTACAATGTTTTGGATGTATTACAATGAGCAGGAACTATTTTGTCAATGACCAGGAACTGTTTTGGAACTGTTTTGGATGTATTTTGTCAATGAGCAGGAACTATTTCCTTCTTGGACGTCTTATATACAACGATACAGGACGACCAGACCGAACGGTCTTAAGAAGTAGAAGTAGTTGGACGAGCGCTAGACAAGGGAGGACCACCAGACCGAACGCTCTTAAGAAGTAGAAGTAGTTGGACGAGCGGTAGACAACGGAAGACGAGCAGACCGAACGCTCTTCAGCACGGACGTACTTGGACAAGCGCTAAGCGCTACACAAGGGAGGACGACCAGACCGAACGCTCTTCAGCACGGACGTAGTTGGACGAGCGCTACACAAGGGAGGACGACCAGACCGAACGCTCTTCAGCACGCACGTAGTTGGACAAGCGCTAGACAAGGGAGGACGACCAGACCGAACGCTCTTCAGCACGCACGTAGTTGGACGACCGCTAGACAACGGAGGACGACCACACAGAAAGGTCTTGAGCACGAACGTAGGTGGACGAGCGGTACACGAGGGAGGACGACTAAACCGAACGCTAGGGAACAGGGACCTCGTTTGACGATCGATACACACGGTACGACGACCGGACCGAGCGTTAATTATTATGTAACATTGCTGTGAATAAAATAAACATTAAACAATTTTGAAAAGGCTTAAAACCTGCTACATTAAACCAAAACCTCAATTTATTATGTTTATCACTTCAGTAACACAACTTCATTCCTTCACATCTAGTCATATACATAAACACTACTACATCTAGTCAGATACATAAACAGTTCCATCCTAACAAACCGAAAAACCCGCCTAATTTCTTCCTAAGAATACGATCAACACTACTACATTATGGATTTATGATCCATATTGAAATTACAATAATATTAAGTAAAAAAATCAAAATAACCAATCCTGTCAACACCTTCATCCATTTCTGCACAACGTTGACAGATTTAATCAAATCACTCATCATCTTCGATCCACCTCCCATTTCTCTTGTCTTTGACAAAGACTCATGTTTTTCTTCCCACTTCACATTCGTATAGCTTTTGTCATCACCGTCTTCACAACACCATTTGAAGAAATTGCAACCACCTTCATGTCCAGTCTGTGAAAAAAATAAAAATTAAAACCACTTTCCACTCAAACAAAACCCTACTTCTACACGTTCTTACCTTGTACTTAGGGCAGCTCCAGAATTGCTTCCCTCTGTTCTTAGCAGTTCTAGCTGTTCTTACCACTGTTTTCTCTCCACAGAGGCAAAGGGGTGATACACCATCAATGGTAGATACTCCACCACCACGAAAAACGACATCACAGTTTTGATTCCGCCACCTATTGCATGTCGAAGATGAACAAGAATGCGACTTTTGCAGTTCATTATCCATCACTTCGAATGGAACAAAGAACGCGCACCCTCCCACTTCGAATCGAACAAAGAACGCGCACCCTCCCACTTCGAATCCAACAAAGAACGCGCACCCTCCCACTTCGAATCGAACAAAGAACGCGCACCCTCCCACTTCGAATCCAACAAAGATACACCTGATTTTTGGATCGAACTTAGGATCCCATTTTTGGCCTCTCACGCGAACCCTAATATTAAAAACCCTCAATTTCTTTCCCCAATCTCATGTGCATTCGTCAATTAAAACCTCTTGGCCTTTAATTTTTTCAAATTTCCTAGTATGCCCTTACCTAAAACTGAATAATCATACGTGCATACCAATTATTTAATACAATAATCGTTTTAAATGCCACGTCTGCACTCAACCATGCCACCTAACCAATACCGTAACGGGCGTTTGTCCAAATTAAAGGCAGGTCTGTAATTGATTCAATTTTACAAAAAAAAAGGACTCAATTGACACGCCGAAAATGAAGAGGACCTATTTGAAATTCATGACAAAAATAGGGACCTACGGAGACATTAAACCTAAAAAATATTATCAATTAGATTTCCATTTATTTTATTAATTAATTAAAAACGGTTGTTGACGTTGGAAAAGTTGTTTTTTTATGTTTTTTAGAATCTACTGTCAAAGGGCATATTCATTGGTCCATCACCTTGAGCTTCTTCTTACAATCCCCTATGATTCAATTGATCTTCATTGCATAATCACACTTCTTTGTCAAAAAAAATCATCATTTGATTTGCTTACTCAAGGTAAGATTTAATTTCATTACAATCTATAAATACATGAACATGAGCTAAGGTCAATTCCTTACTAGTGAACCAATGAGTTGTTGTCAATACATAAATTTATCAATAAAAATATCATAATTTGTTTATACAAACATATTCGATATTTAACATTTTATTTTTAAAAATGAAACAAGTAAAAATTACTACTGCAAAAAAGCTTTTAAAGTATGTTATTTTTGACATTCAATGTCTAATTCAGATCCAATGTCTTATTGGGAGACATCAATTTGACGTCGGATCCCTTTTCTCGAACGCCAATTTTGACATCGAGCCCCTCCTAAATCGACGTCCATTTCTTTTAAGAGAAAATTAATTTGTTTTTACAATATTACCACATGAAATACAGCAAACCATTTCAGCATATCACAAAATTGTATATACTATGAGTTTCAAGTAATGAAGATTGGACACTCAATGTTGCTGTCGAGATTTGTCAACTCGTACACAAAACTACACCATAAGCCAAAATTAATCGGTGCAAACGAAATTTAATCGATGCAAATGAAATTGAATCAGTGCAAACTAAAGTAAATCGGTGAAAAATAAATTAAATAGAAGAAAATCAATCAAACATACCTTGCAGCAGTAATGACGAACGCGAATGAAACGAAAACCCAAATGAAAACGCGAAAGAAAGTGAGGCTCGCGTTTTGAGTTTTTGGGGTTTAAAAGAGAATTTGACATCGGCCCCCCTCCACCACCAACGTCTAATTGCTAAAAAAATCCATTTTTGTGCTACTTTTGGGGTATTTTCGCATCTTATTGATGTTCAAGGAAGGGGATCTAATGTCCAATATCTGAAAAAGTGACGTTTCAATTCTTATTTTGCAGCTTCTAGCAGAGGATTTGACGTCTAGTTTGGGGGGCAGGGTGTCATAAAAAAATTAATACTGTCACTTAAAATGAGGTATTTTCAGACCTTTTTGACGTTTGTGGAGGGGAGAGCCTATGTCTAATTCGAGTTAAACGTCAGGGTCCTCTAGCCGACGTCTAAAGACAATTAAATAATGACTTTTTAGTTCTTTATGCAAACCATTTGACATCTGACCCTGAGAGAACCGACGTCTATACCTTATTTGACATTTGACCATGGTAGAACTGACATCTATACATTATTTGACATTTGACTCCGGGAGAACCGACGTCTATAATGACATTTCATTTACAAAATTGTCATCGATATTTTTTATGTTGGATTTTCTTTTGTTAGAAATTAAACGTGTGACATTAAACACTATTTTTGTACTAAACTTAACTTACCCTCCAGTTATTTTTCCAACCATTTTAAATATTCAAAGTTATTTATTTCAAATGTTACTTTTCTAAGTTATATTTATAAACAATAGAAAAAATTAAGTGTATTATTAAGTACACATAAATGAAAATTATACTATCACAAAGAAATATAACAAATTATATTAAAAATTTCATGTGAGTTTAACAAAATTACGAATATACTTCTGAAATACATTAATACACTTATAAAACACATAACATAAACCCATATAAAAACTCCAATATAGTATTATCATATAAACAACACATACTAATTTATTAAGTGAAATACTGAAATATAAAATATAATTAACTTTTTTTAGAAAATGTAACTATGACTCCTATATAATTTAAAAATAATATTTAAAATTAATTTTTAATCAAACTTTTAATTATATTTTTAAAATTTACATTTATTAAACGTACAACTAATAACTTTTAATAAAAAAATATATTAACAATATTAATTATACGTATGAATTTTGAATATGCAATTAATTGTACAACCAATATATACATATACCGATTCTTACTGTTAACATACAATTAGTATATATTTAATGTACATTAATATATAGATTATATACATTAATGTAATGAATCATAAGATATATAATATTGTACATTAAATATTCCTATGTATATAAAATTCTAATTAATAAATACATATTTTTATATTAACTGTACAATTACCTATGATTTCTATATACATTTTTTAAAAACTATTTCTCATATTATATACATATCAATTAACAATAAAAGAAGTTTATTTATTGATCATATCAGTTAACAATAAAAGAAGTTTATTTATTGATTATATCAATTAACAATAAAAGAAAGAAGTTTATTTAATTACTAGTTGCAGAGATTCTATTTATAACTGCTCTCACTTTTAAGGCATTTATACGACGGACCTGAACCCACCTATTCAATGACCCAACACATGTTATTATAAATATTCAATGACCCAACACATGTTATTATAAATATTCATACTTCAAACTAACAAAATGTTCATTCTGCCCACCAACTAGTCTCTCACTTCTCTACCATAACCAGAACAAAATCTCCTTCCTTTTGCTTATTTTAACAGTGTGTTTGAGTGTTTCAAGATCAATGAGATTCTTAGCGGTGTGTTTTGTCTTCTTATTTCTGGTGTTACAAGTAACAGACATTACATGTTTCACTTTCAGCAAGGAGAAAAAGCTGTCAGAATTCAGGGCCAAACTTGAACGAAAGATTCAAGATTTAGCTGCAAGTCCTTTGGCATCACCACCCGCTTCATCAGAAACAAAGAGGGTAACTAAGACACAATGCATTGCAGAAAAAAAAGTTTTTTTTTTTCCTTGTTTTAACCGTTTGTGACAAGCAGTTAATGACATTGTTTGGTGTTGTTTGTGTTAGAGAGGGAGAGTGTTGTACGTGAGCGAGTATGGTGCGGATCCAAGTGGAAATGAAGAGAGTGGTGATGCCATTTTGAAAGCAGTGGAAGATGCTTCTAGTTTGCAGAAGGGTTATGAGATGGTTGCAGGGGTGAATGACCTTGGAGGAGTTGTCATTGATTTGGAAGGTGGAAACTACAAAATCAGCAAACCCATCACATTCCCTTCAGGTGTTGGCAATATTGTGGTTAGTATCTATCCATCTATTCTCTTCTGTGGTGTTTTTTTTCATGGAGAATATTATTTTCTTTTCATATTTTTACAATGTTCAAGCATTTGGTCAAATTATATTTTTAAATACACTTTTTATTTAGTATTTACAAATAATAACTCACATGAAAAACCAGGGCATTAACTGAGGACATTTTTGTTTGAATATATACTAGTATTTTAGTTAATTTTAAAAGTAACGTTTTATTATTTTAATCAGTCTTTTGAAATGTGATTGATGCTTACTATTAAATTTAAAAATAAAATTGTCCTTTTACAAATATAAGAAAAAAAAAAGAGGCACATCACTGGATCGGTGTCATAAATTATCTGTCTCTGTTTCCTACCGACAACTAACAATTTCTCAGAAGATGTTTATGTAAAATAGTATTATCATAGAAATTTGGAACCATTTTTGCCACGTTCCTTTTAAAGCTTTCATTAAAAAAACGACTATTATGTTGCTACTGTTTACTTATCATATGTAAAGTAGATTACCTATGATACTTCCTATATATATAGTAAGATTTTTCCTGAGAAAGAATATCATCAAATCTGCAAAAGATTAGTCCACAGCAGAAGTAAAAGAAGTCCGAGAATCAGTGACCAATCTTAAGAAAAGCTTTTGATTTGATCTACTACCATACTACCATTCTTTACCACATTCAAATTAATCAATCTCTCTGTTACTAAGCAACAATTTTCTAATTTTGTGATGAGATAGAATCTACATAGTGGCTATAGTTATTTCCATGATGAATCTTGCACTTCTCTTTTTGTGAGCAACAACCAATTTAGTGTGTAACTTTGGCACAACCTTTTTTTCGAAAAAGAAAAAACAACTTCCTCGTATTTTTTATATGTTAAAGCTTTGGTTCTGAAAAATTCACAAAGAGTATTATTGATTAGGTAAGAGAAGGAACGTTGAGAGCATCTGATAAATTTCCTGGTGATAGACATCTAGTTGAGTTATGGTCATCAAAGACTGGGAAAGAAGGCAATGGTGGAATTTACTATGAAGACATAACTTTCAGGGACATTCTCTTTGATTCAAGCTACAGAGGAGGAGGGATATTGATCATTGATTCTGCTAGAATCCGGATCAACAATTGCTTCTTCCTTCACTTCACCACAGAAGGAATTCTGGTCCACCAAGGACACGAGACCTTCGTCACAGATTGCTTTCTTGGACAACACTCAACCGTCGGAGGAGACAACGATGAGAAGCACTTCTCGGGGGTGGCCATCGATCTTGCTAGCAATGATAATGCAATCACAGATGTTGTAGTTTTCTCAGCAGCCATTGGTGTTGTTCTAAGGGGTCAAGCTAACATTTTAACTGGGGTGCATTGCTATAACAAGGCAACAGGTTTTGGTGGCATAGGGATATTAGTGAAATTGCCTGGTAATTCTCTGACAAGAATTGACAACTGTTATATGGATTACACTGGAATAGTGATGGAAGATCCAGTTCAAGTTCATGTCACAAATGGGTTGTTTCTAGGGGATGCTAATATTGTATTGAAGTCTGTTAAAGGTCAAGTTTTGGGTCTAAATATAGTGAATAACATGTTCAATGGTGACCCCAAAAGAAAGGTTCCTATTGTAAGTCTAGATGGGGAATTCAGCAGCATTGATCAAGTGCTGGTTGATCATAACCTTGTCAATGGCATGGGCTTGAGATCAACGGTTGGGAAGTTAACTGTCAGTGGAAATGGCACAAAGTGGGTGGCTGATTTTTCATCGGTTTTGGTGTTTCCTAAGAGAATTAGTCATTTTCAATTTTCATTTTATGCTCTAGATGAGCCTAAGTTTGTAGCATTTTCTGTCACCAATGTGTCAGATAACGTTGTTGTTGTGGAGAGTGAGAAAGAAGCGAAAGGGTCTGTTTCCTTCACAGTTGAACAATAAGAAAGAGGAATTATTTTGTATTCGATAAATAATGTTTTAGTTAGTAATTATTGTAATACTAGTAATTTAAGTGTTTTCCCAACTATGTAGTTCATTGCAACTGAAATTGTCAGGTTCCTTTTTCAAGAGACCAAACAGAAGACACTCTTCTAACAATAATATTCAAAATAGTAAAAGATGAACATGTGTATTAATATTATTGAATATGTAATGTATATCCAGAACAAAATAAAAGTAAATATTCCCAAAGGAAGCCTTCCTTCCTTCAATGGCTAAGAGGTATAGTGTAAACCAAAACAAAATATCTGATACCCTCATGAGTTAACTCAGTCTTTATTTATACTTTCTCTCTCCTCTTAACATTAACTTTCTACCGTTTAGTATTATCACTTTATATCGTTCGGCCCTTCACTCGTTCGACCCTTACTTCCCTCCTCCCTTACAGCCACCGTTCGGTATTAATATATATATATATATCGCTCGACCCTTACTTCCCTCCTCCCTTGCAGCCACCGTTCGGTATTAATATATATATATATCGCTCGACCCTTACTTCCCTCCTCCCTTGCAGCCACCGTTCGGTATTAATATATATATATATATATATATATATATATATATATATATATATATATCGCTCGACCCTTATTTCTCTCCTCTTTTATTCCTCTTCTCATATACTTTTAACTTCCTAACATTACTCTCCCCTTCAACATCAACCTTGTCCTCAAGGTTGAAGTAAGGGAACTGTTGTCTGATGTAATACTCCTATTCCCAAGTGGAGTCCTTCAATCCGCCTTGTTGCCATTGTATTAAGACTTGGGGTATCTCCTCCCCTTGCTGCTGCTAGTTTCTCGCTATAGCACTTTTCCGGGGCTTTGCAAATCCATGATAAACTGAAGGAGTAGCCACTTGATAGATGTAGTGCAGAAGGCATATCCGTCCAGTTTGACAATAAGTGGAAAATTTCGTTCCCAGTGCATATTCACAAAGAACTAGTATAAGCCAGTTACCATGGCCAGTTTTCTATAACTCAAGGCCTGATAAAACATTAGCCTCGCTATCGCACTCCAACAACGTACCAAATGTTGTCTCCTTGGAGGCATTGTGCATTGACTCTCTCTCAACATAATTAACTTGATCATTTTCAAAAGATATAAACCTTGCTTCGTCCTTCAAAGCATTCTGTCTAATACGTTTTCTAGTCATTCTCACATATGATCTGTTAGACTTAGCCTTAAACTGATCATCTACAACTACAATCCTTCTGCTATTATTCAAATCATGATATGCTCCTTCTTGGCAAAGCTGCTGCAATTTCTCCACTTCTTCAGAAAGAGTTTCACTTTTGTGGCTTTCCTTCCTCAAAAGCATCTGATAGTCCGCTAACTGGTTGTCTTTGGCAGCCTTTAGCGAAGCGAGCTCGACTCTCAAATCATTGACTTGTCCAAGAAGCTCTTCCTTCATGGTCTTTAAGTGTTCAATGACCTCTTCTACAGCGGACAAACAATTGATGAATTTAAGTTGTTGTTCTTCATTAAGGTGTTCCAAATAAGATAGTTTCTTAGTCTTGACTTCGATGTACTTGTCATGGAGCTTCGTGTACATAACCTCCATTGAATGCACAAACTGTACTGAGTTAATTTGAACTTGAAGTCTATCTTCCTCTAATGGGATTCGATGGTCTATTTTCCTCTCAGGTGGCAGCCCCTAGGGTTCTCGAAACACCCCCTCAAAATCTGCCGGAATCTGTTGCAACCCCGCTTCCTACACTGGTGCCAATCTCTCTGCTTCCTAGTCTCCCTCAGTCACTTTTGCTTGGCTTAAGCTCCAAACTAAAGTCATGGTTTCTATCTCCCTCTCCTTTAACAATGCCTCAGGAGTAACCACTTTACTAGCAATGTTGGATCCCCCTAAATTTCTACTTCCATTTCTTCTGACTCAAATCGCATCATAAGTTCTTCCCAGTTTACCTTAATTTCTCCTAACCTTGTTAGCCATGTCACCCCTAATATCACATCTACTTCTCCCAAGTCAAAGAGGTGGAATTTCTCTATCACTTCCAGTCCTTCCAAAACTAGTGGAACTTATGTACAACATCCCTAGGCTATTTTTTTTTCTGCCCATCCCCTAGACTCACCTTTTAAGGTGGTGTCTCTCTTATTTCCAATCCCAATTCCTCCACCATTCGGTTTGAAATAAAATTGTGGCTCGCGCCACTGTCAATTAATACTAGGACTCTTCTCCCTTGCATCCATCCTTGCAATTTCATCATGTTCGATGGAGTGAGCTCTCTTGTCGAAAACAAGGACAACTCCATGTTCCTATGTTCCAATTCTAGGTTGTCCTCTACTTCATTTTCATCATCTTCCTCTGCCAAAATCATCACCCATAGGTTTCTTTCGGCGCACCTATGGCCTGGGTTGTAAGGCCCCCCACAGTGGAAACAACACCCTTCTTCTCGTCTTTTTATATACTCTGGATAAGGTAGAGTTCTTACCCCTTGGCCTTGGTTGTTTCCCTTCCATTGCTACCAACTTTGGAGCTCGTATTACTAGAGATTCCCTCCTTCTTCGAACCATGCCCTTCGCTAGCGTTCACGGATGCCTCCAATGATCTTCGATACGTTTCCACGATTGTCCCGAAACTCGCGGAATATCTTCCCCATGTCGCTCCTCCTTTTTCTCCCATTTCGCCACTCCCTCGCGATACGAACCCAGCTTGTTCGACGTCTCGAGCTCGCTCCATTGCCGTCAACAAATCGCGTGGGTCGTGTGGTCGCACCAGATTTCGCAATCCCTCCTGCAAGCCAGCGAAAAAATATCCTAGCAATTGCTCTTTGTTTACTCCCGAAGCCTGCGCCACCGGGATTTTGAACTCCTGGATGTATTCATCAACACTCCCCTTCTAACGCACGACAACCAATTTCTCAGAAATAGTGCCCCGATTCAGTCTGCCAGACCTCCGCGTTAGTGCCTTCGTGAACATCTTCCAATTTGGATGTCTAGTTTTCTTCCGCCAGAAGCGGAACCAGTAACTAGAGCCTCCCTCCATACATATATAAACCAACTTCATTTTCTCCTTCTCCGTCACGCTCTGATGTCAAAAAACTTCTCAGCCTTTGCGATCCAACCCATGGGATCAGTACCTTCAAAAGTTGGTAGCTCAACGCGCTTCATCCAACTACGTTGTACTTCGCCTCGGTCATCTTCCGATTCATCCTCCGAAATCTCTGGTGGTCGTCGCTCTCGTTCGACAATGACGGAATCTCGACTCCCTTCGGAGCTCCGATCCTGGTTCCTGGAGCGTCGTCCTGAGGCTCGTCGGATCTCGAGAGTCATAGCTCGTACCTCCGCCTTCAATTCCTCCATTGATGACTCCATCGCCGTCATTCGTCCCTTCATTCTTCTTCGCTATTCTTCCCTCCGAGACAGATCCGATAGGTCGGACCAAACTTGTTAGGTTACTTTATTCAAGAGACCAAACATAACACTTTTCTCACAATAATACTCGAAATAGTAAAAGATGAAAATATGTGTATGTATATTATTGAATCTGTAATGTATATCCAGAAGAAAATACCAAGTAAATGTTCCCAAGAAGCCTTCCTTCCTCCACTAGCCAAGAAGTCCAGTCTAAACCAAAACAAAATATTTGATACCTTCCTCAGCCAACTCAGCCTTTATTTATACTCTGTCTCCCTAACAATGTAACAAACTTTCCCACTATTAATTTCCTAACATTAACTCTACCATTCGGTATTATCACTTTATACCGTTCGACCCTTACTTTTCTCCTCCGTTGCAGTTCGATATATATATATATATACACACACCGTTCGGTCCTTACTTACTTCCTTCCTCTTTTATTCTCCTCTCAATATACTTTTAACTTGTTAGAATTTCGTATAAGATTACGTATAGAATTTCATATAAGATTACGTAGTATTTTCTATCATAATTTTATTAAGTTTAAGTCAATGTAAATTATTATAAGCCATCCATACAAGTTTGTTAAAATTAATTCATTTTGATGACTCCCGTATAATATTTTATCTCATTGTGTACTTTAATTGTGACGAAATAGTTCCTAGCTAATCTCGTGTAAAATTATTCTACCAATGTTTGACATGAAATATAAATTTCTTTTAGAAATATGAAATCTATGCTAAAGTGTATATCAATTATGAAAATCACCTTTTCTTTTTTGTCTCGTGGGGTTATTAGTTGGTACTAAAAAAATTTAACATTTAGTTTAACATTAAAATTAAAAATCAAGTTTAAGAACTCATCAAAATATTTTAATTATAATACCTCTTGTATATGAATTGTTATTCATTGTAAACATAAATATGTAAGTATAAAAAAAATTAGATATAATGACCAAATTAAAATGCAATAACCGTTCTTTTTCGTATCCGAAAAAGAAAAACGAAGGCTAGACCCAATAACCGTCTCACTTTCTTATTCAAACTATCGTTTTTGAAATTTAATCTTTGGACTTTACTTTCTAACTTTTATTTCATAATATTTCATCACATTATTTTCCTATATTCATTAATTAACTTCCATATTCCCTTTTATTGTTAACTAGTAGTTTTCTTCTATTGCACACGTAGTTCTTTATTTTACATTTTTAAGTTTATAACGAATAAAAACTTTACATATAAGATATATAATATTTTTTAGGCTTAATATTGTTGGTCGCTATTTTTGTCAACTATTTTCGACGTGAGATTCATTTTTTCCAAATGTTCAACATAGTCCCTTATATCATTATGTATGTTCAATTTGGTTCTTTTGGCTAACAATGTTTGAATAGTTAACGACTAAGTATCAAAGTCAACAATCAGTAAATGATGTATGGCGTGGTTGTTTCTCGTTATCTTCATCCTAATCACTTCATCATCTTCCATCTTCAACCTCAGACATAACAATTTACCACCGTGAAAACATCAGATTTTTTAAAATCTAAATAAAATTACATTTATGATTTTAATTTTTCAATTGGGGGGAGGGGGCATTTTATTAGAGAACCCAAATAAGGGTCAAGACTTTGTTCTTTTAGAATCTGGGAACCCAGCCTTAGGGTCATGCAAGAGAGGGCTCTGCTTTTCTTTCTTCTGATTCAAGTTCGCTTCGAGGTAGGGGAACCATTCTTTTCTTCTCTGCTTCAGGCTCGCGCATCAACCATATCTGTAGAGGGTTCTCCTGCACACAAAGGCATTTTCTTTCCCTTTCTCTTTTCTCGTTCTGGACAACATCATAAGGAGGGAGAACTCCCCTTTCCCTTCTCCTTCGTAGTTATGGTTGGGGTTTTGTGTAGGTAGGGCACAAACATGTGAATGACAGCGGCGCACTGCGAGAGACCCTGTTGATGGTGTTATCGTGGAGGGGGAAGAGTTGACCCGGTGTTCGAGGTGTGGCGGCCTTCGTTCATCAGCGCTCTCGCGGCCACTAGGGTGGTGCATCGTATAGGGAATTTTGGTTTTCTTTTTGGGGTTTTACTGATCTTGTTTGCAAAATTGAAAATGGGGATTTAGGGTTTTTCGGTTGAGAGATTTTATGTTCTTAATCATTCAACGTTTGCGATTGAGGTTGATGGCTACGTTTTGGGGTTGTCTTTGGGATTGAGAGTTATGTTCTATATCTGATTATTGGTTTTTTTCTGGTTGCGCGAGTGGTGGCAAGGGAAGCGCAAATGGAGGTGGCTATGGATGTCACAGGGCCGTCAATTCGATAAAAACCCTAATATTAGAAAATCACTTCCAAATATAAAAAATTCACATGACTGTGTGTTTAAGTGGCCACGTCAACTGTAACACCCCTTCTCAGAGTGTCACAGTATTTTTTTTTTAAACAAAGCATTGGTTCACATTTAAAGCCACAACATTTAATATTATTACACAATAATATCATCAAAGTTTTCAAGAGTAATTATTGAAGTACAAACCAAATATTAAAACTCTTTATTACAAACCACACATTTCACAATTTAAAATACATATTCTAAAATCCCATAGAGATTTTCCCATCACATCCTTGCACTAAACTTCTTCAACTTTCCCTGAAATATCATTTACTCTCGTATAACGATACGAGTTACACGATCATCGCAGACACATAACCAAGAAGTTATAAAAAACTTGTTTTCACAGTTCAAACATCAAATAATAACATTAAATATTATCTCCTGATATTGTATCGTATAAAAATAAATGGACACGAGTCTCACTTCGTTTTCCATTCCTCACACATGGATATTAGACTTATCGGTTTTTTTCCTTCACACACAACTAATGGACACTAACCCTTCACATGCAGCTATTGGACCTATCTCGGTTCTATCCTACATATACATTTGATAAACATATATAAAAAATGGTCCCTCATATGAACCGCGGATAAGAGTCGTCCTCCACACGCAGCTTCAGACATATCTTCCTTGTTCTTCAAGGTCTTACGAGTAAAAACTCGTAAGAGGAAAATAACAGGACTCGAATCCACCTATCGCCTTTTACAGGCAAAATGAATTATCCTTTTCACTACCGAGATAAAACATAAATGTTCCTTTAATAAAACTAGATAATCATCCAAGGCTATTCTAATAATCTCAATAAACCATCCATATGACAATTCACATTAAATCCAAAAATCATGTTCAAAACTGTTTGTTGTCAATTTTGACCTTTGCTCAGTGTTTTACTCATAACTTTCTCTATAGAACTCCAAATGAGTTGATTTTTGTTTTGGTGGATTCTAGACTCAAATATATTTCCTAGGACACTAGACTCATAATTTTCAGATCACAGAGTTAGCTTCAGTAAAAATTTTAAAATCAACATTTTAATCTCGTTTTGCTGTACTTTCAGCTCTGACCTTTGCTGACTATTTTGCTAATAACTTTCTCTACATAACTCCAAATAAGATGATTCCTTTTGAGTTAGACAGTAGACTCACTGATCTTTCAAAGGACTATTAATTTGTAATTTTTGAAACACTAGACTAGCTGCAGCAAAATTTTCAATGTCAGCGTTTTTCTATACTTCCTATGTAGGTTTGTTTCCAACTTCTTGTTTCATATTTCTTAATTGATGATGATATGGTTTCAATACTTTCATCACATAAAAGAAAGGCTGGAAAGGGATAAATGAATAAGTAATGAAGTATAACAAGAATTACCTCAAATGGTTAATTGTGGAAAAAGTTATACTGACAAAAGTTCAATTTACTTAAATTACTGGAATGTTAGATAGACATTTGTCATAACTTCAAACTCCTTATTCAAGATCCGACTGGTCAAAAATAAACAATTACATATCTAAGACCTATAGTAAATATTTTAATTCGATCTAATGGTTGATGAGGTCAAACTCTTAATTTTCCTTAGATGGTTCAGGGATAAAACTAAGCTGGAAAATCAGCTAGCTCAAAATGCGGAATATATATATATATATATATATATATATATATATATATATATATATATATATATATATATAACTTTAGAAGTTTGATTGATAATCCGAACGGTCAAATTCAATATCTATGTCTTAAAAACCATATATCTTAGTAACAGAAAAATAAAGTGATCACTAACTTATTCTAACATGCGAGACTTATTTCTCTAAGTACAAACCTCAAAATAATAATTCGAACAGTCAAGACAAAATAATATATCTTATGGTTCATATATCAAATCTTCAGGTCAATCTAACGGCTCACTAGGTGAGAATATATATTTTACCGTAGGGAATTAGTAGCATAAATAAAGTAGTCATCAATTTACTCAAACATGCGAGATTTAATTCTCTAAGTACAGATGACAAAATAATAATCCAAACAGTCAAAGCAAAGTAATATGTCTTATGTCCCATATATAAAAAATTTGACTACAATGATAAACGGAATAGAAATGGACAATGTACTGAGGTCACTCGAAAAACAGAAAACAATACAATCATAAGTAAGGAAACTAAAACTCACAAATAGATAGCTACTATTACTAAATTCCAATATGCTCATATTTAGATTCATGATGATGAAATATGAAATTATAATATCTAAGAGATGGTTTAGCTTCCCCTACCTCAAGTCCAGTAAGGAATCCTTCACTCCTACTTCTTCTAGTCACAGCTAGTTTCTCACTTAGCTTGCTCACAATTTCACGAAAGTTCTTAGTGAACTCACGTTCTCCTCCTCTGCCCTTTGATATCCCCCTTTGATTTCTTAAATAGAATTCACTTAATAATTGGTAGAAGAAGTTTTTCAAATGAATGGGTTCCAACTTTCATAAATTAAGGTCAATTGTCTCCCGTAGATTCATTTTTTTCATTTCATTGTCCATTTCATGTTTTGTCTCTTTTGGTGCATGAAACAAAGGAAGTCAAGATGCTACGTTGGAAAGCAAATAACTACTATTTGTGTGGGAAACCAAAACATAATTACACATCATGGAGGAATGGAAGGATAAGATACGGTTTATTACGAAAATTATTGCACAGGGAAACTTAGCTTAAGGAAAATTAAAATAAGGTTTAGTCTTTAAATGGATAAGTCTAACGTTCATTCAATAAGCCTTTATTACAAGTAAGATGGCTTAACACAAATAATTTTCAGAAAACACCAACAAGTGGCAATAAAAAAATGTAACCAGGCATGAACTTTGAAGAAAAAAATGTTACTGCCTATTGATGTCACTTACAACATCAGAAAATTTTGTTATCTAACATATTCCACATCTAAGTCCTGAAAAATAATTAATTCAAAATAATATCACTTAGTTTAACTTTGATTCATAAAAATAATTTCTAACGTAACAAATGATTTAACTGCTGAGAGTATAAATTTTGTTAGTACCGTGAGAGAATATCTACACTATTCAAATCCATTTTAAAAACATACTAAGTACTTTCTAATCTTAAAATTGACAAGATTAGTATTACTTCAAATTTCGTCGAAACATCAAGCATAAGTGAACCATATTATTCAGTATCCATGGTAACATGACTAGATTCCATATACTCAGACCAAACATCACTATGTAATTTAACCGAATAAATAAACCAACATAATCATATATTAACACATGATTTTATGAATATTGTCACACAAAAAGAGATTCTTATAAACCGAGTTATACATTTTAGAGGAAAAAGAGAATAATATTTATCGTAATTAT
Organism: Vigna umbellata; assembly: GCF_029865625.1. Classification (NCBI taxonomy): domain Eukaryota; kingdom Viridiplantae; phylum Streptophyta; class Magnoliopsida; order Fabales; family Fabaceae; genus Vigna; species Vigna umbellata. The sequence continues at coordinate 60,525,392 of NC_142165.1, read as the reverse complement.
TTTGGGTGTTACATCAGCCAATAACGGTCATGTCATTCACTGATTGGTCATCTGGACATAATCGTTAACAATTTAAACGTCACCAAAAGAACCAAATTGAACATAAATTACGATATAAAAAACTACATTGAACATTTAAAAAAATGAATTTCACATCAAACAAAACTGACAAAAATAGGAAACAAAAGTGACATTAAGCCTATTTTTTATATTAATACTTTTAAGTTTATAATGAATAAAAAATTTACATACAACATATTATTATTCAAGTATTCCTTTTTATGAATTTTAAATCCAGTTCAATACTTTTAGTACCAATTAAAAGAGTTTAACATGATTAGACTAAAGTGGCAACTTATACTTTTCAATAACTTATACTTTTCAATATTATTTACTGTTATTTTTGTTTTGTCTTTTACAGGACTAATTTAAGTGTGTGGGAAGAAATCTCTCGATCAATATATGTTACAAGAGTGTTTGCAATTGAAGAATTAAATTGCTCGAATAAAACACAACAGGAGTACCTTCTAAAATATAAAACCCATATTAATACATCGAAATTGGAAAAACTGTTACTGTTTCAAAACTATTCTTATGAGTATTTTAACATAATTCTGTCTGGTGTGAAAACAACAGGCAGTGCCTTTGAGCAAGGTGCTTGTGTTGTGGCTGTTGGAAATGGAGATGGTGGAAGAAAGAACAACAAAGGCTGATTCGGCTTCTTTTGCTCCTTCCATTGGACATTTCACCGAGACAACATGGTAGTAATAATGGTGGAAGAAAATGATTACAAACGAAAAGAGAAACTTAATACTACTATTAGGCAAGTCTCCACTACATCATGGTTAGCTTCGATCAAAAACCTGAAGTCATAAGTGTGTAATCGAATGTAATCAACCTGTGATAATGGACTTACGTGGATGCCATTAATATGTTGAAAATTTAGCTTTTCTTTTAGCAGAGCAGGGATTTCTATTTTATGTTTTTTACTTGAGCTTTGTGGTTAAATGATTGTATTGTATCATGTGATCAATTAGGGAAGCAAACACCAACCTAGTTTAGTTTCAGGAATTTGTCTGTACAGAATATGGTAATTTGCTTTTTAAACAGATCCAAACTGCACAAAAAGTTTGCAGCCAGACCATTTTCTGATACATAACAGGGCAAATCTGGTACTAAGGGCAGGAAAACCGTGCGATTGATGGAAAATTTAGCTCTCATGTAATTTATCTTTTAGGTTTCTTACTGATATTACATTGCATTATCGGATGAGTGTGAATTCAAGTTAAAAAGATTGCAAGAAAAGACACACAACAAAAGACATGTGAACTATTTTAATTACAACAAAATAGTTCAGATATCACTCTTATTATTCCCAACAAATTTATTTAAGCCACAAACATTATAAAGAAAAATCATAAAAAGGTTGGGCTGTGGCAACACTCGCTACACAAAACAATCGATCTTAACTCAAAATTACATGGTGGTTTAATCAAATAAAAATAAAATGGCTACAGGAGTGTAGGGTGTTTCATTTTACTACAAAACATAGACAAGAAAGAGAACAAAGTGAATAACAATGAAAAGTTTACTCCAAAGCAAGCCTTGCAAAGTGCTCCCGGGAGCTCCTGAACCAGAACCACTAGATCCTCCTGAAGGACTCGGTGGCACTATTTGAACACAATCAGAAACAATCAAGCATGTCATTAGCTGTGAGTAAGTAAAGTCACATTTACCATATACATATGTATCTATGCATGCATATATGAAGCAATTTTCTCTCAGGATTGAGACAAACAAGAAACTGAAGTGATTATTGGGTCTAACCTGCACAAGTGTTCTGCGTTACAAGTTCTGCTGAGATATTGTTGAATGTATAACCAGTATAGGCACAGACTGTGCGGTTGCAGGAATCAGTAGAGGAAGTGGTGTTGCCAATGAAGACGTTGCTTGAACATTGCGCAGGAGGGCAGGTGGACCAGTTGGTAGGTTTGAGGTTGGATTTCTCGCATTGTAATCTAAATACATATTCAACATAAGAAATGACATCACACGTATCTAACACCAACAAGGAAAACAAATCAAAGGTACATAAAAGTATTAACATAATATGCGAACACCAAATGGGGGTACTCACATGTAGTTGTTGCTGGACTCACAGCTGCATTTGACGCATTCGTGGGCAGTATAGGCGTAAGAAGAATTTGCAACAAGCAATGGATAGTCCAAGGAATCATTTTTCACACTCGAGGAACAAGCTGCCACAACCAACAAATTCAATCACCCTAACATTTATTCGATGGAAATAAATGGTAAATACTGTTAAAAGTCTCAACTAATAATAAAGTTAATTTATAATATATAAAATAAGTGCAAATAGTTAAATTTAAAATCCACATTTTTACATGAAATAAAAATAATAAATTAAAATTTCTTATTTGTTAAATCTATTTACAAATCTCACAGGCCGGTTTTATTATCATGAAAAAAAAACTGATCAATCAAAAAGACTGTTTTCAATAAATTACATTAGGGACTTCTGTTGACTTGATGAATCAGGGACAAGGTACACGACAACACATCAATCAGGGACAGGAGGTAGCGTAGACATGTTTTCTTTGTGTAAAATAGAGATAACGTGTAATGAGATTTGAATTTAAAATTCCGTACCCATATATTATCCAACTTAATTATACTTACAGATTGGATCAATCCTAATAAATTAACACTATCCAGACACGAAAGAAAAACAATTGCACTATTCGTATATCTAATTTACATAATAATTCATTTGTTTTAATCACTTTAAATCCTAGGAAGTGGATCTCTGCATAATAGTTTTCTAACAAAAAGTTGTTTGCATAAAAAAGTAATAGAGATGTTTGAAAAAATATAGATATAAGAAAAGAATAGTTAAATATATTTAGCTCTTTCAAAACTAAAATAAATTTATACCTTTAATTTTAGAGAAACGAAATGAAAAGTAGTTTTATAAAAATTAAGTTCACGGGATTAATTTTAAAAGTAGAACAGGTACTGAACTTATGTTTTTAGTTGAAAAAGTTGGATAGACTTGGCTATGATTTTTGAAAAAAAAAAGATATTTTTTTAGTCCTTATTACTCAATTCTATCTTTCTCCACAATTTAGAATAAATTGATAATTTGTTTTCTTCTCATTAAATGCTTATAAAAATGAGTTTTTTTATTAATAGATAGTCAGAAGAGAATTTAGAAAAAAGGATATTCTTGAAAAATACTTCCAGTTCCTAAATAACAAATTCAAGAGACTAATATGGCATATTTTTAAATATTATTAACTAAAATAATATTTTGAAAAAAGTACTTTTAGTTTTTAAATAATAAATTTAAGAAATTAAAATCATATATTTTTTAAGAAAAAAGAAAAGAAAAGAAAAGAAAGTCACTTTTAAAAAATCAAAATGTAAAATCATGGTTGGTGAGTACAAAGGTGTATATTTGGATTGGATCAACAAATCTTTCATTTTCAATTGATGTATCCCTAATTATCATAGATTGGGATTGGGAATGCGTTTGCAAAGAGCGCAATCACAGTTTGCATGTGATGGAATCGAAAGAGAAAAGAGATGAAAGTGGTAGGTTACCTCGAAGAGGAACATCAAGAATCTGACCGCCCTGAAGCTTTTTGGGGTCGGAAATGCCATTCAGAGTGAGGAGGGTCTGCTGAGTGGTGCCAAATTGTTCAGCAATTCCCTCCACCGTGCTCCCCATCAACACCAGGTGCGCATAGTGCACCACTCTGTTCCCATCCACCGCATCGCAGCTACACGGCAGCGGAATATAAAGCGTGTCCCCGGTGGTGATGTTATTCTCGTCAGGTAACTTATTCGCCTCCGCGATCTGAGGATACTTCACCAAACCCCCAAACGTCGTCGTCGCTATGTTGTACAGCGTGTCGTCCTTTTTTATCTTATAAAGTGGAACCCCGTCCGAGAGTCCAGTCCCGTTGCTGCACCTGCACGGGAACGGCACCTTCACAACCTCATTGGGCCCCACCACGTGGCTCTTTGGGGTGTTGCTCGGGAGGTTGTTGGCGCCTAGGATGTCCACAAGTTTCTTCACGGTGAAGAGGGTTTGGATGTCGCCAAGGGTGGTGCCGTTCGTGTGAGAGTACCCTATGAGGGCGCCACACCTGGAGTTGTTCGCGCTGTTGCACACGAATTGGGCCTCTACGCTCGCCACCACCGCGATTGCAACCACCGCTACAACTCTCGCCATCCAAACAACCCCTTTTTGAGCACCCATTTTCTTCTACTGTGCCTCAAGGAGAGGGTTTTCCAGACTTTATAAAGATAAGGTACGAGCTGAATTATGCGTCTATGACTTTCTATTTGAGTTGGGTCTTGGTTTCATATGTGTGATGTGGTTTCCACATAAGTGCTGTGTGGGCAGAAAGTTATTCAACTAATAAAATATTGAGGAATATGCATAAAATAGCTAGGAGGAGGCAATTAATTTGAAGCTTTTAGGGAGATTGTAGCTGTGAAAAATAGAAATCATGTGGTGTTGAATTTTCTTCTGTCCTAAGTTGGAACGATTGGGGATAGATCCTGGAAACTGCACTTCTCACTTGCTCACACAACACTGCGTCAGAGTGTTGTTACTATGACTTTTGTTCCTCAGCACATACTATTTCAGTTGGTGCCACAAGTTAAAGTTAATTTACGCGTTTAACATTTATTTGATTCTTTAATAAAACAATAGTTGTACTAAGAAGGAAGGCATATTACCTTTAGAAAATTCAAAATCAAGCATTGTGTGGCCACATGGGGTTGACTCCAAGTCCTTGTGATTTTACAATTCTTTGCTTAGACTAACATTTTGACAAGTTTTGCAGTGTGAGAATGAGAATTGAAGGATAAAAGGGAATTTCCTGTTGCAAAGATGGTTTAGAAATTAAAATGGTTTTGCAACGGTGATCATAATTTATTTGTCTATATTGAGATTTGGACCATTCAACTCTTGTCTAGAAAAATATTGAGCAGATAGGGACGTCACTGGAGTTATCTTCGCAAACGCGTGTTCACAGTTTCCCTTGTCAGGAAGTCGCCTAAGCTGAAAGAATGAAAACGACAGAAACACAAAGAAACAAGGAAAGTTAGTATGAAACCAGAATCTTGGGTGCGAGACTTTATGGTGGGTTCTGTTTTGTCCAGTACGTTCATTTTTATTGATTTTAATTTATTTTTTTAATTATTAGTTAAATAAAGTTTAATTGATGAAAGCTTAAAATATCAAATTATAAATATGAATATTATATGTTTTTAATATATATATATATATATATATATTTATATTTGATAGTGAAAATACAAATATTAGTTTGTACCATTAATTAAAAACACAAATACTAACAAGAGTCTACAAAATTCACATGAAGTTGTTGACGAAAATATCTTGAGGAGCACCGTGCGATACTTCAATATTTGAAATTCCATGTGAATATGACTATAATTTACATCAATGCTGTCCTTGTTTCCAGCTATGGAAAGATGGTGAACGAATATTTAGGAAGAAAGTTCAAATTTTAGGTTACGTTGGCGTGAACCGATTTGCGAAGATGTAGTAATGAGGAAAGAATTTGCAAATAATTATTATGTTTGCATACAGTGATTTCAGTGGATGGCTCAATGACAGAAAAGACAATCTTTGCGTGGAAGAGGAAATTTGAGAGTAAAATTATACATTTGTCTCTGATATGTTCAACTTAAAAATACAAGATCATTTTTAGATTAGTTAAAATTAATTTTTAAAAAAGATGTTCATAATATTATTGTAAATATTAATTTTATTGATATTATTATTTATTACAATTAGTATTGATATTATTATTTATTATAATTATTAATTTATATAAATTAATTATATATAAAGTTAATTTTGTAATTTTATTTTTTATCTTTTAAATTATTTTTCATTCTATCAAATGAGTTAAATCACTCTGGAAATTTATTTTCATTTTACTTCTAAATTTGTTTAAATTTGTCTAAATTCACTAGTCACTTTCCTCCAAATTCATTTTTTTCAAAAAAAAAAACACAAAGTAAAAAAAAAATCATCAAATGAGATAGTTTTTGTTTTAAAACTTATTTTGCAATGACATGAAGTATATACATATATTATATTTATAATATTATTTATTTTAATAGATGAATCTTGAGCTAACTTTATTATCAGATTATTTTTAAGCAGAAAGGACAACGTTAAAGAGTGAAGTCAAAAATTTATTTTAAATGAAACTCGATTCTATATCCGAAATAATATATATATATATATATATATATATATATATATATATATATATATATATATATATATATTTTAATTGAGACAATGACACTTCTAATATTAATATCATTTTTGTAACGAAAGTACGTGTTAAAATAATGAATAATACAATTTTTTCAAGAAAAAAAAAACTTAAAAAACTAGAAAAACTAGAAAAACTAGGGTGTCTATTAGTTTGGGACAATTTTTATTGCCATAAAAAAAACTAGACAAGAAAGAAAGGGCGTATATTATTTTCCCAGATACAGTTGTTATTGTCATCAAAACAACTTGAAGTCCCCGTGGACCTAGAAAATAGAGTATTAAGAGTAGATAGATATATTAAAATAATGATATTGAACACTTAGTGTTAAAATAAGCTAACAGTATAAATAGAAGTTTTAAAACATTCAATTCATTATATCAGTACGTTCTATCTCTAAAAATACTATCTTCTACATTTTCTCCTCCTTCTTTAAAATTACTCACTATTGGTTCATTTGATCAGTCATTAGAACCTTCCTAGGCGATCCTGAGATCAAGGGCTTTCTTTTCCATCGATCAATTTCGTGTTTAGAGCCGGTAAGTTTGTCTCTCTGATTCTTTAAATTTTTGCAATTTTTGGTACATGCAAGCATTGTTCGGTTTTACATGTGTTCATCTGAGTTTTGATTCTGTTTCTGGTTTGTTGGTTGGTTTCCTTTCACCAATCCAAAGTCTGTAGGCTATCCTAGGATCACTTACGGTTTAGCAAAACTGTGGAGAGGTTTAAATCTATCAAGTTGCTTTGAGCTAAGGGAAGCTAGTTAATTTAATTGTTTAGTTGATGATGTATGAAAATGTTGTTGATGATTTTGCATGTGTGTGAAATTGAATGATTTGATGTTCGGTGATGCTTGTGTGGACTGTTAGATGCTATGTTCATGAGGGTTGGGTTTTTGCAAAATTTTGGTTCAACGGCCGAGTGATTTGTGAGGAAGTGTGATGGTGAAATTAGGGAAATTGTGTTCGGTGTGAGTTTGGTCTCTATAGAGAATCTGGGCAAGTTATTTAGGACTCATTGAGATCCTTAAGTCACTCAAAACTGTACTAAAACAGAGAAATCTGGTTTTCGGTCCTTGAGTTCATGATTCTGTAGAATTGAATCTCAAATCTGAGATGAAACTTTCTAAATGATGTTAGAAAGGTTTAGGTACCTTAGTTAAATGTAAAGATATGTATGATTCATGTTTGGAGGATTAGAAGTTGGGAAAAATGTTTAGTTTTGGTAAAATCTAGCTTATTCATAATTCTGCAAAAGTTCTGCAGAATTATGCAGAAAGCTGAGCGTTCGCTGTTGACCGCTCGGTCATGTTCAGGTACTTGGTCATTAACTGGGTTCAGTCTCTTTAGTCTTACACGTTCATGACCGTTCGGTCTTAGGTAGGTGGTTGCTTTTAGTAGTGCTCGGTCTTGTACTAGCACTTGGTCTCTTAGTAGTGTTCAGTCTTGTACTAGCACTCGGTCTCTTAGTAGTGCTCGTTCTTGTACTAACACTCGGTCTCTTAGTAGTGTTCGGTCTTGTACTAGCAATCGGTCTCTTAGTAGTGCTCGGTCTTGCACTAGCACTCGATCTCTTAGTAGTGCTCGGTCTTGTTATAGGGTTCGGTCTAACCTTAGTCCTTGGTCTTACAATAGTATTCAATCTTGCACCATTATTCGGTCTTGTAATAGTATTCAGTCTTAACTATGTTCGGTCTTTGATGAGCCTTACCTGTTAATGACCATTCTGTGATATTTTAGTAATCGGTCTTATATTAGTATTCGATATCAACTCTAAGTGTTCGGCCTAAGCTATAGGTGTTCGGCCTAAGCTATAGGTGTTCGGCCTAAGCCATAAGCGTTCGGTCTGACTTAGTACTTGACCTAGTGGTACTTGGAATTCTCTAGTTGTCGGTCATTAATAGTGCTCGGCCCTCTCTTTAGTTGTACCTAGTATTGACCATTCGGTCTCCAATGTTCACAGGAGGTTCGGTCTTACATGAGATTTTCCATTGTGGTTTGAGAACTTAATAAATTTAGTTATATGAATTTTTTGTGCATAAGTGATGGTGTGGTTATTTTATTAATGTATTATGTTCCAATTGGTATGAAAGAGAATTCCAAGGAGGCATATCTCGGTGCTGGTTATCAAAGTGGTAAAGTATGAATATGGACAATGAAATCCACGACGTTTATCCTGAAATTCTGATGATTACCAAAACTTCAAGTAGAGATGGGTAATGCATTGTGTGAGAATGTCAGGAGGTCCTAGCCTATAGGGTCTTAGGTGAGTTATAACGGATTAACCCCGGGTGACAGCTGATAGTTTTCCAGTTACTACACCCTCGGGTGTACGAACAACCTCAAGCTACATATTCATACAATCTGGACGGTCAAGTCAAGTGTTTAGTCATTGTCTGTAATGTATGGTCGGTCATTATATGCTTGAAATGCTCGGTTGACACATGCTTTTGTATTTGTTTAATTTGCATGATTAGTGTAATCAATTAAATTACTCTAACTTACCCTTCTTTTCTGTCTTGTCATGTTGGTCTGTTTGATTTTTTCTTTGCAATGATCATCCTGTGAATGTGAATAGAGAGAGAAAAATTTCCGTCTGGAGCAGGCGCTGGAAGGTGAGGATCCATCTGTTTAGCATAAGACCGTTCGATTTTGTACTTCATTCCGTATCAGCATAGGAATTTTGTAAAGTTTTAATTTTTTGATTATTTTAGAATACTTATAAGTTAATTTTATTTACAATCATTGTTCTACCAATGATGTCTCATTAATATAGTTTCATACTATATATATTTGGGTTAAATATGTTTTTAGTCCCTAAACTATTGACCGTTTCTGGTTTTCGTCCCTCTTCCAAAGTAAGGTACAATTTAGTCCTTAATCTTTAAAAAACGTTCGTTTTAGACGAAAAAACGAACGTTTTGAGGACTAAAATGAGGACTAAAAACAAAATTTTGAGGACTAAAACGAACGTTTTTCTAAAGAATGAGGACCAAATTGTACCTTACTTTGGAAGAGGGACGAAAACCAGAAATGACCAATAGTTCAGGGACTAAAAACATATTTAACCCTATATATTTTTTGGAACGTTACACCATGAATCATTAATTCCTAATCACTTTAACGAATAGTGCAATCAAAGACCGAAGAAAAACCAAACATAAGAAATAGATTGAGAAAGAAAGCGATAATGTAATTGTTTTGTTAATATTATAGGAAGAAATGATACTAAAGATAAGCCACAAAGCCAGCACCATCTTTCTCCTGAAAAAGACACATTTAAGATGAATGAGTAGCGGCAACTTCACGCCGCGCATTTACTGAAAAAAAAAAAGTGAAGAAAATAATTGTTAGCGTTAGTAGATTCAACCATTCGCACTTCTATCACATCACGACACTTCTTTCTTCAATAATTCTCAGACCCAAACTGATCAAACTTTTTCTTTTAATTAGGTTTAATAATTTTAGAGATCTTTATTTCTTTATGTGTCAGGTCACCGTATTTTCAAAAAAAACTCAATTATGTTCTTTTTATATAAAATTGAATCAATTATGATCTTATCATTAATTGTTGGAATGATAATTATTGTGAATGATATTAAATTTATTGTCTAATAACATGGTGAGCTAGCATTTAATAACCACATGACACACAGTAAGAGGTTAGTTCATCATGTCAACAGACAACAAATTTAACATCGTCCACAACAATTAACGATAAAGTCGTTATTGACTCAATTTTACATAAAAAAATCCAATTTAGTTCTTTGAAAATAAGAAGATTTAATTGACACAAATATACATAAATAGGGACATCTAAAATGATTCAACCTTTTAATTAATTATTCTATAATTTTATAATTCAAATTTATACCATCAGACTTAACTTTAAAACTAAATTATAACTTTAATATGCTTTTGCTGAATTTAATTGAGGTAGGTCGATTATAAGGTTCTCAAAATTCGAGGAGTTACTTTTTGTTAGTGGAAAAATTTTAAATTCAAAAGATAAACCAAGAAAGATCTTTTTATAAAAGACCCTTTTACACTTAAATCAGTAAAAGTTTTAGAATTTATAATATATATATATATATATATATATATATATATATATATATATTAAATGTTGAAACATGTGGTATTCTGAGGAAGTTTAGGTACTCAAATCACTTAAACTTTTTTAAGTTAAAGAGTGGCACAAGTATCTTAAAACTAAAATCATTTGACAAGATTGAAGAAGAATCAAAATGAAGATGAGTTGCTTTATAGAAAAGGAAAGAGAGGAGTGGATTATCAAGTAAGCATATTATGTGTCCATATATGCCAAGACCGTATCAACTTATGCCATCATTTTCTTTTAGCTACTAGGTAAAAGTTAAAGTGTGATTTTAAGTTTGATATTTATTAAAAATAATAAAGTTAAGTAATACATAAAAAGTAAAATTCATAAATTTAATATTTTCAAGGTTAATAATAAATAGAATTTAGTAAATTTTGTGTGTGTTGGTAATCTGTTTAGTTTTAAAACACACTGAACATTAATTTTGCTAATATATTAGGGTATTTTGAAGACTGAAGCGACAGTATTGAAAACTCAAGTAGAGAGAATCTAAATTCGTAAGAGATGATTTTATAATTTTTTTGCAAGAATGGTTTATTCATTAACAGTAACTTTTTTTTTAAAGCTAGTTATAAATTTTATGTCGATTAAGAATAAAAATAATAATTATAATATATAAATATGTTAGAAATTAGGTAATAGAAAAATAATTTCTTAAAAACACAAACTAATAAATAAGAATATAAATTTAAATAAAAACATATAATAAATTTAAAACTTAAGTTTAATACCTTAAGGTCTTCATCCACCAATTGAACAAAAGTATTATTTCTTAATCTGAAATTTTTTTAACAAAAATTACAAACCTTCATATAATTTTTTTGGACAATTTTAAATTCTCACACAAAGTTAGAAATCACACATGTGAGCATGCCAAATTGTTCCTCTTCCTCTCTTTATAATTCCCTGTAAAAATGGTTCATAATTCATTAATACTAACTTTTAAAAAAAAGTTATAAATTCTATATATAAAGATAAAAATTATAATATATAAATATGTCAAGAATTACACAGTAGAAAAATAATTTTTTTAAAGAAAACCCATTCAAATAATAGTATAAATTTAAATAAAAATACAAAAAATTTGATGTGATTCCCCGTCTTAATTAAGGTTTACATCCTTCCATACTTTACAGAACAGAAGTATTATTACTCAATATATAATTTTTTGAGAAAAAATACAAATTTTATTTTTCGTATAATTTTTTTTGTTGAAAAAATTGCAAACTCTTTCCATACAATTTTTCTGACAAAAATTGCAAATTTTTGAACAGACAACTAACCAAGTAATAATAATTCAGAAAAGAACCCTTTATTTTTATAGTGCTTTTTTTGTTACTTTGTTTTTCATATTATACTTGATGTGAAACTTCAATGAATAATAATCAGTTGAAAACCAACCAATAGATATGATTCTATCAAGTTATATTAGATATAAATCCACTTTCTAAAAAGACACACCAATTAGGTTATTTTATGATTATGTGTCGATCACTCCTTGTTTCTCACTTTCTTTATTACAGTGAAATTTCCTCATCACTTCATCACCATGGCAGAAACTAACTCTGAATCTCCTACACCTTCGTCCTTTGGCCCCATGAGAAGCATACCATGTGATGACCAAGTTGGTGGGTTTGATTGGATGGTCCTTGTGGCAGCCATTCTATGTGCCTTGGTGTGTGCTCTTGGCCTCAACACGATGCTGCAATGTGTATTCCAATGTGCTTCTCGTGTTCTGACGCAACCTCGCCAATGGATGGCTTCTCGCAGGCTGAATTCTGGTCTGAAGAGGAAGGAAATGGTGGGTTTGCCAACCTCAACCTTCACAAACTCTCCCTCTCCATCTTCACCTTCTACCTGTGTCATTTGCTTGGCTGAGTTCTCTGATGGAGACCCTATAAGGTTCCTCCCAAACTGCAAACACTTTTTCCATGTTCTTTGCATTGACAAGTGGCTCCTTTCTCACTCTTCTTGCCCTACTTGCAGACACCTACTCAACCCAAATCATCACCATCTTCACTCCTTACATACTGTCATAACAACTTAGTCATCTATTTATCTTCCATTTAATACAACTATTGTTTCTAACATACCTCTTTTTTTGGATATTCAATGCAAAAGCAACGTAGAATTGGACTCAAACATGAGACCATTCTTGCACAAGTATCTATCAAAACTTTCTCCACTTTATTTTGTTTAGCTATCTTCGTTGAGTTCTCATTTTCATATGAGGACATCTGAACAAATTATGATGTAATTTTAGCAAACAAAAACATACAAATTGAATCATCAGTATTATATTAGTAAATTTTTTTTCTTCTTAATAATACTTATTTCACCTCTCTCATGATTAACAAACTTGTTAACAATATAGGGATGTGATTGTATTAGTAATGATCTTATGAAAAAAAATATAAAAAAAAAGTAAATTTAAACATTAAAAGGATATATTTAATTTTAATAAAATATTTAATCTAAAGATTGTATACAGTAATTTTATATATAAAAAATAATAAATTATTAAGTTAATATCCACTTCAAGAAAATGTCTAAATAGCAAATTGTTAGACATATATATTCGTTATGCTGTTCTGTAATAGGATCAGTTATAGTTGATGTTAACCTAGCTTATATATAAATAGTAGATCATTACTTTTTACAACAATAATAGGATGAGTTATTATCTTACTTACTTTTTATTCTCTTTTTTTCATCATTCCTTCCACCTTACCTTCACTCTCATACCTTTACTACACAAATCAGTATCAAGCTTAATGATGAAAGTTTTTTGGTGTGGCAACACCAAGTTTTGGCCACAATTCGAGGGCTGCATTTCTCCTGATTTCTTGATGGTTCTCCTCCGCCACCACTTTTTCTCACGCAAGAAGCTCAATCACAAACTCAAGTTAACCCTGCTTACATCCATCATCAACAACAAGACAATCTTCCTGTTGCTGGGATACTATCTTCAATCTCAGCTCCACTATTTTGATAAAGATGGTTGGCCTAAACACTTCATGTGCTATATGACAGAAGCTTTCCAACCGTGTAAAGAAGTTAAAATTACAACACAAGAATCTCAAGAAAGATAAGCCTATTTCCACTTACATTCCTGAGATTAAAAAAATCTTTGACTCTCTTGCTGCCATAGGTTATCCGATCTCTGATGCAGATCATATAGAGGCAATTATTGAGGGCTTACCAACTGAATATGATGTGTTTGTCACGTCTATTCTCTCTCGCATTGATCCCTACAGTGTTGAAGAAATTGAGGCGCTGCTCTGTCTCACAAAACGTTCGGAAAAGCATATTCACGTTGAATCTACCATTCAACTCAATTCTTCTACGTCTTCTTGGAATCAATACAATCGCAGCAACAACTCTGATCGTCGAAGACATTCACGAGACAAGCTGCTTCTGAAAGAGGAAATCGTTTTCTTAATTCAAGAAACTCATCCCAACAATCTTCCTCCTCTCAAAATAACTCCAGGTTACGCTATCAAATCTGTTCAAAGCCTAGTTTCGCCGCCTTCAACTGGCATAGGTTTGATCATGAATATCAACCTTCAATTTATGTCAACAACTCTCAGGTTACTTCTAACCAAACTGACATCAGTGATCATCTTTCATACATATCTTCACCATGCTTCCAAGATTGTTTCTCCTTCGGTCAATACTATTTCTTCTACATGTCCTGTTTTGGATTTATGGCATGCTAGACTTGGCGATGCGTCTTTACCAGTAGTTAAACGTGTCTTACATTCATGCAATATTTCATATAAACCTCAATCTAGTTCTTCCCTTTGTAATTCCTGTGTGTAGACTATAGACCGATGGGTCAACGCAATCCGATCGGTCAATCACTTAAAATTTCAATCTTGATGACTCCAAAACAATGTCAATAGAACGGTTATTAATTGAGTTGGTAGTAGTTTAGTATTTTACACATTAAAGATGTTACAACTTGATTAAGAAGATAAAAATATACTTATGAGATATTGGGAATGATCAAGTCAATCTTAATAAAAACTTGTTTTGAAATTTATAAATACAAAAAGATAAAATAAGAAGGTAAGAAGTTGCATTTATTAGACATTTAAAAATTAACTGTAATAACTTATCGATATAATTGAAAATTGTCTTTAACATATATTCACTAACTCGATTTTGAACTTTAAGAAAGAAGATCCGGAAAGACATTGTAAAAGATAAACAATTTGTAGTTAGAGAAGTGATGTAAAGTTTGATTTTCATATTATCATATTTGTTCTGTTAATGGAGATCATTATTACGTTTTGTTTGTTGATGTATTTTTGTCAGGACCATTAAATTCAGAGAAAAGTGAAATCTAGGTGTATGCAGCTAATTGGACCGATCGATTTTTGACGGTAGTATATAAGTAAACTTTTCAAAATTTCGGACCACTTTTTACATGCACCTCTTCTCTCCAAATTTCTGAGTTTTTATTTTCTCCTTCTTCTCTCTAAAATTCTTCTCATTTTCTCTACAAATTTTCATCTTTCTTTTTCTTCTGATCATCAATTTAGACCGTGCCTGAGTTTCCTAGTAGCAAGAGCTTCTCTTTTCACCAATCAAGTTGTTGTTTGGAGTTGGTAAGTTAAATTCACTTGTTCATTGAAGTTTCTGTATTTTCTGATACATGCAAGCACTGTTCAGCTTACATGTGTTCATCATCTACTTCTCTGAGTTTGTTTTCTATCTTTGATTCTCTGGCTGGTTCCTTTTCACCGATCAAAAAAGTAGTAGGTTGCCTTAGAAGCTGTTTTCTGTATAACCGATCAGTATAGGATGATTTGTTTAAATCTAGAAATAGAACCGTTCGGTTTATTTCCTATGTTTTGTATCAGACTTATGATACTTTATAAAGTTTTTAGTTTTATAGTTATTTTGGATAAGTGTAATGTTAAATACTTTACTAACTCTTGAAGAACTGATCTATCATATTATTATATGAAATTTATCTATGATATAGTATTATGTTATATTTTGAGATATTACAATTTTCTAGATATACATGGGTTTACATGTTGCATGTTCAATCTCGAGCTCTTGATATCTTCATCAGTTTTAAAACCTTAATTGAAAACCATCTCGGTCATACCATTAAGGCTATTCAAACATATAACACTCGAGAATTCATATACTTTGATAATTTTCTTGTTAAAAATTGTATCTCCCACTGATATAAGTGTCCCTATTCACATCCTCAAAATGACACTGTAGAAAGAAAACAGAAACTAAATAAATTATTTGCTCGCAAATAAATAAATTCAATTATGACATATACCATATAAAAAAAATGTATCGCATCAATTATAATTACAAATTATTTAAAGTTGTTCCTACAAAACTCAACTATTTTAAGTTGAACAGAAATTGACGATGAAAATATATAATATTTTTTCACACTATAAATACATTTTATAATTAAATTGATAGTAAATAAACATATGATGTATGACATATTCCTCTATAAGTGGATATTCTCTCCGACACATCCAAGTGTGTGATAAAGCCACATTGATCCTGTGAGTTAGTGAGGATTAAGATTTGGTGACTTTATGAGCAGAAAAATAATAAAACCCTACAACTTTACATTTGAATAAGATGAAAGGCAATGACCAAAAGTTCCCACTTATGAAAGATTTATGCTGTCTCAAACAAAATAGAAAGGATAATAGATTGGACCCACCATAATCACAATAATGAACAAATTCAAACAATTCCGACAGCATGCATGATCAAAATGGAGACGACATCACTCATCAAAAACCAAGTTCCTGCAAATATAGACAAAAATCCTAATGACTAGTTTTAACTTCAACTGTAATGGAGTCAATAGCAGAATAATTTGAGGTAGTGTCGAACTGTGCAATTTTAATAAATTTTAAAGTAACTTAGACTAATTCATAGTTCCGTTGTAGTCTAGTTGGTTAGGATACTCGGCTCTCACCCGAGAGACCCGGGTTCAAGTCCCGGCAACGGAATGGTTCTTTTTTTTCTAATTTTGTATTGCTATTTAGTCATTTCTACGGGGCAAACATCGAAATTAGATAAGTTGCACTATTGGTTTCATGGATTAAAATTTTAATGAGAATGTTACATAAAATTAGTCCCAAGTATGTATGATTAGTTCACATAAAAGTTCTGTTTTTTATTTTTTCATTTTTACATTTATATTGTCGTGAAGATGGATAAAAATATGATATTTTTTCCAAGAATGTTAATAGTTATTGTTAGCTATAGGCATAAATGATCGATCGATCAAATCTCAACTCTTATTACCATGTTACTCTTCATTTCTTTTCAAATATTTGTGAATTATAACATTGAAGTACTTTGTTTGTCACGACATAGTTCTCTTTTTTTTATATATGCTTTAAAGCAATTTATATAGAATTTTCATGAATGAATGTTGTTCATTGTATCTACTTTAAAGACATTTGGAACGAATCTTTTCACTTAAAATTTTTGGTTGATTGCACGAGTCAAGTTAAAAATACGAAGACATGAAATAGAGCTAGAGAGACTCTAAAGATAGAGTTGAGCTATAAATATTCAATTATAGATAAGTTACAAGTTGTTAGATATCATCAAGTCTTAATAAAGTGACATACCATTTTTACACTTTTTTCTTTTTGATAAAAAATAAATAAAATAAGAAAAAAAATTCATAGTATACCAAAGCGAATTAGTTCAATCAATTTTTATGTGATAAAGGTTGATAGTTAGACACATTTTATCATGAGTATGAGTGTAAGTTTTATTATGTGTTTTGACAAATATAAATCATCATCAATATATGAATCAATATAGATATATTTTATATTTAAGTTTAATATGGAGGACATAAGGACTTTTTAGTCAATTTTCTATTAATGAAAGTTAAAGATGCTTAAAGTGTGAAATTGAATTAGAGATCTTCTAAGGATAGAGTCGAGCTAGAGATATTCTAAGTATAGAGTCGATAAAAAAGTATTTTAAATGTAAATCTAATTTAAAGATGTTCGAAGTATGAAACGAGTTAGAAATGTTTAAGGCAAAAATACTTTAAAGGTAGAGCCAAGAAGATCCAATTATAAGTAACTTAGTAAAGATGTTAGACACAAATTATGATAATATATTTTATTTACAGTTATTACTTTTGAACTTTGAGAAATGTAATTGAAGTCATTTTATTTTCTCTGTTATTTCATTGGACAAATGTTTTTGAAATATTATGTTATGCACGTTTTAAATGTTGAGGTTTTTGAAAATACGTTTCCAAGTTATGTTAAAGTTTGAAATTTTATGATTTTTGAATAACCTGGGATACCCTGGAAATTGGAGGTGTTACAATTTGTTTCTTTAATAACAAAATAATTGATCATGTTGATGCTGATTTTTGTTTGGAGGGCTGTGTTATATATTTTACCTTCTTATTGTTATTAAATTTTGTTTTTAAACTTTAGAAGCAGTAGTTTATCTTCAGGGAGGTGCATGATTCTTACATTGGGATAACAATTATCGTGACCAGTCATCAGCTTATTTGTATTGTTGCATAAGTATGGAATTCTTTTATAATTTTATGCTAATAAACTATTAAATCATCAATATGGGTATTTAAGTACTCAAAAATTCATTTCCTTAATATTTTTGTGGGAAACAATCATTTCATACCAAGAGCCAAATCTATTTTAAAGATTATTTTCCTATCCGTTATGAATATGTTTTACTATTATCCTATAAATCCAAATTTGATTATCATCTTCATTAAGATGTTGGATCAAATATTCAGAGTCTAACAACAGCCTTTTCCAATGTTGACAAAAGCCTGTAATAAATGATTGATATGTTCCACATGACAGTCAAAATGGAAAAATGATTTAGTCATTCCTAGATTATTCATAAAAAACACGTCCTTGACTTTATTTTCGGCACTAGTATTTGTTTGGTAATTTCAGACATCATAGCATCAACCATAGCAATGTGTTTGGTGAGTTGTGGGGATTACAAACTTTGCTGAAGATGAACTACGTACTATTTCTAAAATGTAAAAACGAAATTTAATAACAATCAAGGAAAAGATATAACATAGTTCTCCAATCAAAAATCAACATCAACATCATCAATTATTTTGTTATTAAAGTGACAAACAAATAAACGAACACAACAAGAGCAATAAATTGTGGTGTCGCGGGTTATTGTATGTGGGTAAGAGAGAGGATGGAGATGAGAGAGAAACAAATTGGATAACTGAAGAAGGTGGATCAGGGTTAGGTGAGTGTTTCTGATTTTTTTAATCTTAAATTAAAAATAAAAATTATTACCCTGTGTTTAAAGTATGTATTTTTTTATAAATGAGAATTTTTTTGTCCTTTAAAACTTGTACGCTTATCTAAAATGCACTAATTGAAAAAAATATTTATATAAATTAGCAAACTTTTATATATATATATATATATATATATATATATATATATTAATATTATAGTGTAATAAATATTTTAAAATTTAATAAATATATTTTGTTTGGGTTTAATGATTTATAAAGTCTATTTTGTTGAAGTGAAATGATAAAGCACAATTTAAAATGAAGAAAAGATGTTTTAAAATAAGAAATAAATAATATATTAATTAAAATTATTAAAATTTTGAAAAATTATTAAGTATTCTACTTATTTTTATATATTTTTATTGACGTGGATATGGAATTGTGATATATTAAATTGAGTTGATTATGGAACATATGATATATAATAAATTGAGTTGCGATGGCGTTAATAATAAAATAATCGTTATAACTATTTTTTACTTACACTATTTTGAGAATTCTTATTTTTTGTGTAACTAAATCTTTTTGATATAAAATTAATAGCATTTTAAATTTTTTAATAAAGAAAAAGATTATTTGAAATAAAAATAAATATGAATATTAAAAATATTGTTTATTAAAATTATATGAAAATTTGTAAATTATGGAAGCTATATATGTTATTGAGTATGTTTGGTCTGCTGGTTTTAGAAGACTTTAACTAATATGAATCTTCTTTAGAGTGTTAGACTTTCTTGTCCCACTACGTGGTTTCTTAATGCTTAGTAGAAAAATAAAATAAAATGTGTACTATCATTGAATTATAGGTATCTGATATCTTTTGAGAAGAAATTGTGCACATAAGTGTACTAATTTAGGTTTGAAAAACAAAAAAGATTTTAAATGATATTATGTTAAGTCTTATTAGTTTGAATTTTTTCCATAAGAATCAACTTTTTATTTTTAGAGTTGTTCAGCTTTTTTGGAAAGTTTGTTTTATATTTTTTATATAGGTTTTGGTTTGGTCTTCTCTTGATTCTTGTTCGTTGTTTATTTTCTAAAAGTTTATTTTTCAATGACAAATGATAAATATGTTGTTGTAAAGTTACTATAACTGATATTGTAAAATACATATTGGTGTTTATCATGAATTTTGTAAACAAGTAAAACAAATCAATATAACTAGATAAATTTATTAATATTAAAAGACATATATATTATTCTATTAATATTAATTATTCAAGGGTTAAATATGTTATTTATCAGTTAACTATCAAGCGTTTTTGAGTTCACTTCCTCTTTTAAAGTTTGTTTTATTTTTATTCTTCTCCTTAATAAAACTGTAATTTTTAATCCTCAATGACCAACGACGTTAATATTTTTATGATGTGGCTAACCGTGTGCCACGTGTATGGCCAATTCTAATTTTGTTTCTGATTGTAATTAAAATTAAAAGAAAAAACATTAAATTGTAGGGTCAAAATTAGAATCTCTTTTCTTCTTCGTTCATGGATTCATCTTTTTGGGATACTTTTTTCTTCTCCATCTTCAACCAACCATGACCAACACCAGGTCCAACAACCGTGCCACCTCTACCTAAAGCTACCGTCAGCAAAGTTGGCATCGCCTTCACCTTACTTCACGCGACATCTTTCTCGTTTCTAGATCCACGACAACGTCAACCAACGAGGCCCTGTTAGCGAACCACGCGACTTCGAGCAATTGTTGTGTCGAGATCGTAGTACGAATGAACCTCTGCAATGAAGTATGTCTATGCTGCAATAAATTTGAGAAAAAAAATGGAGAAGAAAATTATTTAAAGAACCTCTACGTCGAGAACATTCCAAAACTTTTATTGAAAAGAATTGAAGCAACATATTTAATTAATTGCTTGGCTCTTAGATACTCAAAAGCATTCATATTCAAATTCATATTCAAAAGCAACATGATTAAAGGCATTATAAAAGACTAGGAACTGATTTTGTGATTTACACCCCTTTTTCATTTTGAATTTTGGGTGATCTTCAAAATCTGTTTTTTTTTATTCAATGTTGCATGACACTGCCGTTAGGCCGATTAGTGAATTGGGCCCACATGCTTTGGAGGAACTTCTACCAGAGATTACTCTCTGGGTGAAGACGTCTGAATTCGAACGAGTTAGTTTTGTGAATTGTGATATTATAATATTTTTTTTTTGTTTTTTATATATCGCCCATAAAAAATGATGATGGGCAAAATTTGTAGTTGTATTTTTATGGTTTCTTTGTGTCAGTTTTTTGGACCGTGACAGTGGGTAGAGGTGGCACAATTGTTGGACTTGATGTCTGCCATGATTGGTTGAAGATGGAGAAGAAAAGAGCACCCCTATAAAATGAACTCATGAACAAAGAAAAAAATGGATTCCAATTTTCACTACAAGAAATGCGTTAATTACCGAAGGATTAATACCGACGACCAAAAGTCATCGGTAAAGATGATATACCGAAGGAGTTACCGACGGTCAATTAAGATGGTTATTATGGAAGGCTTTTGCCCATCGGTAAGCAACAACGAATTTACCGAAGGCTTTTGGCCGTCGATATAGGCATGGACTTCATGAAATCAGGAATTGGGATTTCCCTCTTCCATTCTCCCAAAATCCTATTCGGAAAAGCAAGCTTCCCCTCTTCTGAGTTCCCTCTCCCCTCTTCCCCCATCGTAATCTGTCTCCTTCTCTCGTTCAGAGTTCGAAGCACCTCAAGTTCCTCAAGTACCATTCTTTCCACTCGTCCATTACGGTTTCGCCATCGCCATTGACCGTTCTCGAGCTCCTCTCCATTCTCCAAAAGCATGTGTGGTTGAAGGACGAAGGAATTAACGTGACACCTTCCATTGTGGAAGGTTGATAACAATTGCATATATCGTTATGTGATTCAATTTTGATACTAAATTAACCTTTTTTGACTTTGAAACTTGCTTAAACTCTTGTTTTTAGTTTATTTTTGTGAATAAGAGAGTTGAGGTTATACTTGATGATTTTATCACTAAATTCCCTTGATTTTGTAGGTTATTGGAATGAATTGGAAGAGGAGTTGAAGTATCAAGGAGTTGGAACCTAGGAAGGACAGAAAAAGCACCAGAAGAGAAGTTTACAGAAGGTCACGCAACCATGCCTGCTTGCCCTTTCTAGGGCCCTTAGCCTCAGCGCAGGGCGCTTGGTTACCCTTTTTGGGGCCCTAAACGCCACTCTGCACCGCAGCATGCCTGGACGCCCTTCTAGGGTCGCTGAGCACCTAGTTCAATGCATCATTGAGCGCCTGAATGCCCCTTTCAAGGCCCTTAGCGCCACTTCTCTCGCAAGCTCGCCCGGTTGCCCTAAGTAGGGGCGCTGAGTGCCAGCGTGTTGGGCTTATGGGCCAATTTTTGATCTATTTAAGGACTTGCACGCCCTAGGGTTCACATATTTTGACGGTTGAAGCTCGGAAACACACCTTTCGACCCTTTGGAGGCAGATTTGGATGCGGGAGCTCTCCTCTTCGTTTTCTAGGCTTTTAATCTCATTCTTCCATCATTGTACACCTAGGTTCTCCATGATAATGGAGAACTAAACTCATTTGTTGTTGGGGAAGATGTAACCTCTAAACTTTCATGTATTTGGATATGTTTTGAATTATTTTATGCTTCTTTCATCAATTATTAGTGATTTTCTCCTTTACTCAATGTTTGTTATGTCTTGATCACTCATAGCATGATGTATGACTTTCTTTGTTATTGGGAAATACCTAGGAACCAGGATTCGGAGAATTTCACCCAAAGGAATATTGCCTAGACATAGGGATATAACGTTTGGTTGTCTTAAGCTTCTTTTCATAATGCAGAATTGATTATTAGGGATGCAAGACATTGTGGTCTAATAATTAAGGATAGGCTTTTTACGCCGAATAAGATGAATTCTTATATGCATTCTTATATGATTTCTTGAATAAGATGAATTCTTATATGCATGAAAGTAAGGACGGTGAAATCTAAACCCCAACAACATTATCATTAACACCATCTATTCATTTGTGTTTTAGCCTCAAATGATCAATTTGCATTCATATTTACTTTTGTTGCATTTGCATTTGCATTTGCATTCAAAAAACCAACAAAATAACTTTTCAGTCTTAATTAGTTAAGTAATTACACGATTGTTTATTGTTGTGAGTCTTTTGGGATACGATACTTGGTCTTAACATTTTATATTACTTGATACAATTTGGTACACTTGCCAATGAGTTAACAACGGTGCTTCTCTTAGGGTTTCCTTCACGACGGTCCTTTGGCAGCGTGAGGAGGTGCGTCATCGGGTCAGTGGGCGGTGTCGCGGTTTCGAGTAGAGCTTTGAGTTCGCGAAGGAGGCTAATCCAGGGGCTACATGACGAACTGGCTTTCTGTGCGTGATAAGGGCTTCGCAAGAGAGGCTATCAAAGGTGCTAATACACCTAGGGTTGTCGCTGCTGTAGAGGTAAGTTATTGCTTCAAATTTTTATGTATCTTTTGGTGGATGCCCTCTTTGTGATGCATGTATGAGTTAACCTGTATATCTCTATTGCTTTTGGTTCGCATACAGATTGGAGAATTTGTTTAACACTATATATCCAGGTAAATGATTGCAATTCATTTTAGATCATGTGTTGGGGTTGTTTGTGTCATATAGTTGAGGTTCTATGATCATATGGTCTACATAGGTAGTCTTGCTATGTTGCTCTGTTCTAAATTGATGAATTAAGTATGAGAAATATGTTAAATTGATGTTTGGGTTGTATTGGGGTTAGGGAAAATGAGGTTTCCTCTCGGTTTTCCTTTGTGTCCAATAGTAAAATGTGATGAGGCATATTATGGTTTTGAAAATTGGAACAGATTAATAAAGGGTGTAAAAGACATGAAA